>NC_091180.1:20905272-20950272 GCF_040958095.1 Procambarus clarkii | reverse complement strand
GATAGATGGGAAGGAACAGGAGGTGAGAAATGGGAAGGATTAGGAGGTGAGAGATGGGAAGGAACAGCAGGTGAGAAATGGGAAGGATTAGGAGGTGAGAGATGGGAAGGAACAGCAGGTGACAAATAGGAAGGATTAGGAGGTGAGAGATGGGAAGGAACAGCAGGTGAGAAATGGGGAGGATTAGGAGGTGAGAGATGGGGAGGAACAGGAGGTGAGAAATGGGGAGGATTAGGAGGTGAGAGATGGGGAGGATTAGGAGGTGAGAGATGGGGAGGATTAGGAGGTGAGAGATGGGGAGGATTAGGAGGTGAGAGATGGGGAGGATTAGGAGGTGAGAGATGGGGAGGATTAGGAGGTGAGAGATGGGGAGGATTAGGAGGTGAGAGATGGGGAGGATTAGGAGGTGAGAGATGGGAAGGAACAGCAGGTGAGAAATGGGGAGGATTAGGAGGTGAGAGATGGGAAGGAACAGCAGGTGAGAAATGGGGAGGATTAGGAGGTGAGAGATGGGAAGGATTAGGAGGTGAGAGATGGGAAGGAACAGGAGGTGAGAGATGGGGAGGATTAGGAGGTGAGAGATGGGGAGGATTAGGAGGTGAGAGATGGGAAGGAACAGGAGGTGAGAGATGGGGAGGATTAGGAGGTGAGAGATGGGGAGGATTAGGAGGTGAGAGATGGGGAGGATTAGGAGGTGAGAGATGGGAAGGAACAGGAGGTGAGAAATGGGGAGAATCAGGAGGTGAGAGATGGGAAGGAGGAAGGGATGGAGTTTAAAAAAAATGGGCAAGAGAATGAGGTTATCTTGAGGTTATCTTGAGATGATTTCGGGGCTTTTTTAGTGTCCCCGCGGCTCGGTCCTCGACCAGGCCTCCACCCCCAGGAAGCAGCCCGTGACAGCTGACTAACACCCAGGTACCTATTTTACTGATAGGTAACAGGGACATAGGGTGAAAGAAAGTCTGCTCATTGTTTCTCGCCGGCGCCTGGGATCGAATCCAGGACCACAGGATCACAAGTCCAGTGTGCTGTCCGCTCGGCCGACAGCACGATGGAGTTGAAAAAAAATGGGCAAGAAAATGAGACAGTGCGGCTCAGAATCAAGAGGTGACTGAAAAGGGGGGAGATAAGGAGATAGATGAAAGAGGAGGTAGGAGAAAGTGGAAGAGAAAGAGGTAGGAGGAGAAAAGAGGAAAGAGAAAGAGCTAGGATCTACGCATCACCTACGAGATCATCGTAATCACGGAGGTTTAGGCTGTAGTTACTATAACCTAATGATCTACGATGATGATCTACGACTGATGATCTACGAAGTGCTTCGAGAGCGATCTCAGTCCAAGGACATGTTTGTCAAAGAAAACTTCGTAGCATTTCAGAGCTCGTAATTTTTTTTTGTGTGTGTGTATTTTGTGAATACCGACTAGCCCCATGATGAAAGTGTGTAGATCAAGTAAGTTTTTTTTTTTTTTTGCAGGGATATTCCAGCGTGGGCCCTAAGCCTCTGGCTGGCCCACTAAGTGTTGCTTGTTTCTGGTTTTACTTGGGCGGAGTATGAGTATTTATGACTCGTATGGTCGCTTCAGTAAGATTTTGCCATATGTGTTTAACACTTCTTCTGCTCTGTTGAATCTAAGTTGAAATCTTAATGGGTTTGTAACTGTGCACTGTAGTCAGATAATGTTCCAGTGGTCTGTTGTGGCTGTAACTGTGCACTGTGTTAGATAATATTCCAGTGGTCTGTTGCGGTTGTAACTGTGCACTGTGTTAGATAACGTTCCAATGGTCTGTTGTGGTTGTAACTGTGCACTGTGTTAGATAATGTTCCAGTGGTCTGTTGTGGCTGTAACTGTGCACTGTGTTAGATAATATTCCAGTGGTCTGTTGTGGTTGTAACTGTGCACTGTGTTAGATAATGTTCCAGTGGTCTGTTGTGGTTGTAACTGTGCACTGTGTTAGATAATATTCCAGTGGTCTGTTGTGGTTATAACTGTGCACTGTGTTAGATAATGTTCCAGTGGTCTGTTGTGATTGTAACTGTGCACTGTGTTAGATAATGTTCCAATGGTCTGTTGCGGTTGTAACTGTGCACTGTGTTAGATAATGTTCCAGTGGTCTGTCGGCCATTTCTCCACAGTGTTGACATATCCTCTCATCTTCCGGAACCTGTAAGCCTATTTCCCATGCTCGTGGGTATCCAAGCCTGATGCGATGTCACGTAAGTTAACGACCAAATCATCGTGAATTACACACCTGCTATTGGTCAATATGTGAAAATGTAGTTACTGTAACGTTATGTAGTTACACTGCCATTCTGGCTCTGCCAACCCAATGTTCTTCCTCTAAGTCTGTTCTTCAATTCACACAGAAATCACAGTAGCAATGAAACTGCTAGAAATCACATAAATCACAATGAGGTTCGATCCCTCATTCACTTCCAGTGTGGATTTGTTCATCTGATATATCCCACTATTGTGATTTCTTGGGATATTGAAGTAGGAACTTAGAGGTTCTAAATGTCACAACATCTGGGTGACAGCTCGAATGCATGAGGGAGTTGTGTGAAACCCCGGTTGTGCTTCGGAGAAGTTACGTTATCCTAGTGAGGGGAGTAACACTCCAGGTTGCAATTCTTTTGACCATGTGGTGATACAGTTGACTGAGGCGCGTTTGGGAACATTCCGTGCGTATGTTCGAACCCTAATCATTGCCCTTGTGGATTTGTTCAGGTGTACACGTGGATGAATGGATATAACAAAGGGGATATTAATAGGGTATTAAAAGTATCAATACAAGACAGGACACGAAACAATGGGTATAAATTGGATAAGTTTAGATTTAGGAAAGACCTGGGTAATGAGTCACAATAACGTGGCTAAAGTAAGTTGACCAGACCAAACACTAGAAGGTGAAGGGACGACGACGTTTCGGTCCGTCCTGGACCATTCTCAAGTCGATGAGTCGAGTCGATGACTTGAGAATGGTCCAGGACGGACCGAAACGTCGTCGTCCCTTCACCTTCTAGTGTGTGGTCTGGTCAACCTGGGTAAATACTGGTTCGGTAACAGGATTGCTGATTTGTGGAACCAGTAACCGCGTAACGTGGTAGAGGTGAGGTCCCTTTATAAATACAAAATCAACGAGATAGAAGGAAGAGAAACCGAAGTATGATGACACTGAAATGTTTGTGAAAAATCGTGCGAAAAGGAAAATTAAAAATTTCAAGAAAATTACAAAAACCAGGAGTTTATTATAATGAAGTAGAGATGCTTGTCAGATAAGGTTGACAGGTAACTGAAAACGTTATTAAAGTGACACAGGGAATAATTTAGAGTGACAAAGAGAACATTATAAGTAGTTAGAGGGGAAATTACTTTGAAAGTCTAATGGTGGAAGTGAAGAAGTGCTAATTTTATACATAATTAGATTTAATGAGCGTAAATGAGCGTGTGACGAGATATATATATATAGAGAAAAAAATACATGTGGGAAAACTGCAGGTGTTAATGAGACATATGCAGAAATTATATTAAATGCCGTGAAGAATAGTATCAGACGCTTGCAATAACAGCAATGTGCCAGAGGGCTTGACAAGAGCGGTAATCCCATGACTGTATAACAAACTAGAGGGCAACATAGCTAGTATAAGAATTCTAGGAGAATTATTTTACCACGTGAATTTGGTAAACTGTTCCTGAGTCAAGAAAGCAGAAGAAACTACTGAGAAACTGCTTATTGATAAAGAAGGGAGCCATGTTCAAAGACGAGGGACAAGTAACATATTTACATCGAGACATGTAGAGTATACATGTGACATAGAATGTATAGTCTACATAGACATTATTTATACAAATTTCATAGAAAAGAACGTTTTGAGAGTGGCGAAGCGTTGATCAACTTGCTCGAGTAACGTTAAACGCTGAGAAACGTTTACGTTCAGCAAGTAGTGCATATATAAGACTTTAACATGTAAGATGTGATTGGCTTGATATTAATATAGTTGTGGGCTTAGGTTGTGCTAAGACACTCTGGTCATTCAGTAGACAGGCCACATGGACCGAGCCATCAGTTTGATATCAGTGTTAGAGAATGTTAGTCAACAGACAGCAGCATTGTGGAAAGCATTCTGAAATGGTTTTTGGAATGTTACATGAATTAATATACGATAAACGACAGTTGAAAGTGAGTGAATTTGAGAGTATGAGGAAGGGTAGATGAGCATGTGAGAAAGCTGGGAATAAGAGAGATTACAAGGTACATGGCTGGGTGGAAGCCGTTTGAAAGAAGGATATATATACAGTATATATATATATATATATTTATATATATATATATATATATATATATATATATATATATATATATATATATATATATATATATATATATACAGTATATATATATATATATATACAGTATATATATATATATATATATATATATATATATATAAGATGACATCTAGTATCCACATGATGTAAACTAAAAAAAATAACTGAAGGTTGGCAAAGTGGATGCAGGGGCATGAGCAATGCAATGCAACTGCCAACCATGCTGCTGGCAGCTGCCTAAATAGTGAAGACATCCTGAGATAGATATATATATATATATATATACAATGTGCAAAATCATCCACTTCTTCCATCTCACACTGATTCCACCGTGAATTACTGCCTATAGCCCATTTGCCTCCACCACCATACATTAACGTCTCTCCTGATATCACAGCCAGTGAACACGAGACGGAGATTGCCGCTGTCCACAGCTGCTCACACGCTCTCAAAGGCGATGGAGGAACTTTGTCCGTAAGGCCCAACGCTTGACTGGGCCTCCCCCAGACACGATCCATTAAAGGTGTTGAAACATACCTTCACCCCCCACAGATCCTATGAGATGGCCAAAGGAGACTGGCACGCAATTCACCTATGTTTGATGCGTGATATTGGATAGATCTTCATTATTTTTTTACATATTTACTCAACTTATATGACGTAAGTAGACGTCAGGTTCTTCTTTTTTCCTCTGAAGAATCTGGTATAGTGACGATGAGTAGCTTCGTTGTGCCTGAGTGGTCATGAATGCACTCTAGTACTCTTGTACTTTGGAAACTCTGTCACTCTAAAAGTCATTTTGTACTGACCTGTTATGCCATGTCACATGGCATTAGTTTCATTAGCGTGAGTACTAAGTCTGGCGTAAGCTTGAAGCGCTATAAATAAAACGCAGTTGGGGCGTAGTTTTTATTTTTTTTTTTTGCGTAAACGTATTCAGGTTACTAACGCCAAAAAGTTCTGTATGTGTTATATACAAAGCCTCTCTATGCCAAGGATTAATACGAATGCACTCAATTCCTGAATGATGTATCTATACGTATAGATCACACACACACACACACACACACACACACACACACACACACACACACACACACACACACACACACAATCACAATCCCCTCATAACACCAAGCAAACCAATCAAGCGAGGGACAATCGCCGGAGAACACGACATTTGGCTATAGAACTCGCTTCACTCTTCACTACACACACGATATCTCTGTTATAAATAACTCAAAAGTGCTGTTATAAAAGCAGAACTACGCATGAATTGGCTCCTTTTAGCAGCCTTTCCTGCCGTTCTTAGAAAGTTACAACTTGAGCCGCTGGAGAGTGGGTTTATACAATGGTTTCTTCAGTGTGTGTGTTAGATGCATTGCCTCATGGAATAAAATGAGGGAGAGTGTGAGGGTAGACATTCAGAAACTGGAACTGTATTGAGACGTGTTCCTGGAACTGGAGGAGGAGTTATAACTGGAACCAGATAAGTGTCACTCTAGAACTGTAAGGAGATGTGTCCCCCGGCTCCCTGGATCCAATCTTCAGTCGATCTATGTGTCACAAGCCATTCGAATACTTCTTAAGGCGTTGTGTGTTTACTTCATCATTATTATCACCATAATCATCATTATCATCCAGCTTCACGAGGTGTAGATGAATCTGCCTGGTGAAGATGGGGGTCGGGGGCAGAGATAACTAACTCTTACATGTATTCAAGCACATATATTCTTGTCAAATGACACTATCTTTGGTTCCACACACTGTCATGACGAAACCAGTACACCTCGTCACAGTCGTGTCATCCACTGTAGCACCGTACCGCCCGCAGGGTATAAGACACGGTGTACGGTGCCTCCTGGTGCGTGGTCACATATAAATATGTCAAGATATCATTCCGAGTCCACAGACTACTGATATCTAATTTCAATACACCTTCTAGTTTCCTCGCTCACTCACCGTGTCTGCCACTCTGCTTCTTCTTCTCCTCGGCTTTCTTTACCTCCTCTAACCTCACATTCTCCTGAATATATTTCTTTCTCCCAGTCTGTCATCATCCATTCGTTCAGGGTAGCCAAAAACACCTCTGTGCATTCTCCTCAATTTTACGGGTTACTGATTTTTGTACACATTGGCTTTCAATGACATTTTCATTATTCTTTCTTTTACACAGTCATCATACAGGCTTCTCGGTTTATCTATTTATACTTCTGGACTTCTCGGTGTTGGACGTTATAGTTGGCCAGTTAGTCATATCTGTACAAACGGATAGGTGATTTTAGTACTCTATATCACGTCAGTTTTACACAGTATATAAGAGTAGGATCTACCACTCCTTTGGATTCAACTCTTCCTATATGTGTTCAAAGTAGGGCAGTCATTCCATCAGGCACTATACTCCTTTATAAGAATCTCTTGTTGTTTCTGTTTTTCAATTTCTCTTGCACAGATGTTCTCTGTTGACGGTGATATGCTTTCACTACGGGCTCGCCATAGCCCGTGCTACTTGGAACTTTTTTGTTCCGAGTAAACGAATCTAAGACAATAACAATGAGCCTCTTGTATCTATATGATCCTACGCTTGTAGCTCTTCTCCTTTACAACAAGTATCACATAGTTTACATATCTCTCTACTACCACATCTTTATATTTACTGTCTCTCGCTCGTATTGATACTCATAGCAATCTTCTAACACATACACACACACACTAATACAACTTTTAAATGCTCAGTGTATGCATACAAGAGATCTAAGCTTTTCTAAGCGTTAAATATGTCCCATTTCTTGTATAAACCAAAAACATCAAATTGTCGTTCAAAAGACTTTTCCAAATTCCAGCGTCTAAGAAAATTTTTATCGTATACAAATCAAGCTTGCTACAAAACAAATTATATTTGTAAATACTGAATGTATAGACAGAACCAACAATAATCTGATGTTCCACATAGCCTCCCTCAGGTTTTTTGGGGGGACTGGGCAATCATTGGACCAGATCCGAGAATGATTTTGCAATATGTGAGCAAGTACTCAATACGACTGGTCTCTAATCCAACTCCAGGATTGCTACAGTAAAGTAGGCTGTGGGGGCTGGAAGATGCACGCAGTTGAGATTGTAGAGAGTCACTGGAGGGATTGTAGGATTGATTGGAGTCAGCTTCTCTCTTACGACACCTAGCAGGCATAACTGATGCCTTTGATTGTATAGACACACCTCTGCTTTCGAGCACAACTGCAGGCACTAGGAATAACTGATGCATTTCTACAACACCTTCAATGATTACCTACAATACCCGGTCTCTTAGTATAACCACAAATGAAGATGAAGATGAGAGCTACACAGTTGGCACCCCCGCACACCACAATGTGTGTGCTGGGTTTCCTGCTACAACGTTTCTAATTCAATTAAACGATCTGCAGCATCCTCCCTGACACCTACGCAGATGACTGTACTTTAATCGATACTTTCACAAGATAGAAGATGCTCTTTGCCCCCTGGAAATCGTAAATCAACGCCTTATGGCAGTACAAGGAAGGCGATAGCAGGTTAGATTTCCCACTGAGAAATGGGGAAATATTAATTATGAGACATCGTATGAGACCCGAGGCTTGCGTGTCGTGAGCGGATGAGACTTGATGATTAATGGTAAAGTGGATCTGGTAGTGACATTTGATTCTTTTGATGACTATGATGAATGACAGACTGAGCTTCAGCAGACCCTTCAACACTGGACAAATTTCACTGGCCTTTCCATTCGGTACAAGACAAAATGATTTAATGGTTTCACACCTGATCTATATTCGTATATATATATATATATACATATATATATATATATATATATATATATATATATATATATATATATATATATATATATATATATATATATATTGTGACGATAATCTCCTTCAAGAGATTGAGCCTGCTCTTCCCTCCAAAATTACGTCTTCACAATTATATAAAAAGACTATGGAAGAAATGTCCAACAACGACAACAACACCAGCACCAGCAAGGCTTGCCAGGGTGAGCAGAAACGTATGCATCCAGCCACCTGTTCGAACTCCAACCACCAAACTACCCGTTGATCGCTACGGCTCCGCTGATTGGTCGCCGGTCTGGCTGCACCTGCACTCGCCCCCAATACTACCTGATGTCTGGGGTCGCCCCAACATCAGTCCTCAGAATGTTCCGTGCTTTCGTAGCCAGCACTCCTCCCAGCTAGACGTTAGCGTGTACTGAGAGAGGTGGTGGCTTTAAGCCAATATTCCAACACCTCCCACTTAACTTTTGTATTGCACTTGTTATTTTGCCTTAACGTAACTTTTCATTTTGTCATTTAAGTATTCTTATTATTTTGATTCATTGATTTTATTATAAGAATTTGTTTGTGCATTATTTTCATGTTTTGATTTATTTAACGTAATTAAAATTTCATTGTTAAAGTTTACTTGTGTTTTGTGTGTCTTCTCCTTACCTTACCACAGACGAAGTTCCAGTTTTTCTATTTTTTTTTATAACTATGTGACGAGGCCATACCCCTAGCCTTAAACAGCCGAACACCAACGCGTTACCGTCACAAGTTATATGGGGGCCTGTCCTAGGAGCTTCACTCAGGTACTGGTGCTAAGTGGTAATTTATGGTAAGCGTATTTAACTTTGTTAACGTAGCTTTACTATTTTTCATTCAATTTCATTTTTTATAAGGTGCGGTGTATTGTGCATTACGAGAGTAACATATAGTGAAGGTGAGACAACTTTGGATTACGTGGTGACTGTAGGCCGCAGTCATACTCTTAATTGGTCATCTCTCCCTCCTTGTTATTACTCGTATTTACCATCTATGTCCCTTGAATATTTCTCATTCTGACAGATCATCATATTGGTACCCTGGTACTGTGGTCTGCCCCGGGTCAAGAGTACCCAATCTTCTGCAATCTGACTGTAGGAGGACAAAGAGGGCCATAGTTCCTCTAGCTCGAACTTTAGTTGCTGAATTGGGACCTCAGCAGCAGTTCTCGTCACCAGTTGACACCTCGCACCCCTACACGTCAGTCAGAGATGATGATACATACAACGGTAGGGAATTAGCTTATTTTTTCAGAGCACAAAAGTTCGCTAATTCTGTAAGTATCATATTAAATTCAGTAGGAAAAACTTGCTTTATGTCCTATAGAGACTTGGCAAGGTATGCCTACATCCTTGGACTACCAATTTTACTTTTGAAGCATTTAACTGTTTCATTTGTTTTCGAAACTTTGTTTCATTTGTTAGTAGGATTTTCTTGCCCTTATTCTCTTACATGAGTACCGGGTACAAGATTTCCTGCGCCCTTGATTTAATTTAATCATTTAATATCTTTCACTTAACGTTAATTGTTAAAGATCACACAGGATAGGTACCAGTTGCCACGTTGTCCTGTTTCTGACATTTCATTATTGAACATTCGTGTACCTTTATTTGCTAATTTCACCATGTTTCGTCTCCAAACTTTCCGTGCAAATCCAGCAGGTGAAATAGGGACTTTGAGTCGTGCCAAGAGGACTGAACTACAAACTCTTGCACATGAGTATCAACTAGAAGTTCCCTACCAAGCCAACAAAAATGACCTACACAACCTGTTGCTGGATTACTATTTAGAGCAAGGTAAGATAGACTCTGAAACTCATGAAACTTACTATATTGCAGAGAAAACTGACTTGGCAACGATGAAACTTAAACTAGAGCTGGCCAAGATTGAACGTGAGCAGCAAAGGGAAGCCCTCGAACAACAAGAACGAGCAGCTGCCATACGGAGAGAAGAACAAGAACGTGAGATTGCCTTACTCCAGGAGCGGGAACGCGTACGGCTTGAAACCAAACAACGCGAGTTGGAGATGCAACGCGAACATGACAAGCAACAAGCGACTCTGGCTCTTGAGTGTCGTCAACGGGAATACACGTTGGAAACTTCACACCTCGCTCAACGCCAGCAAGCTACTGCCAATCTTCCCGTCAGTTTTAATATATCACATGCAAGTAAGTTAATGCCATCCTTTGTAGAAGCAGAAGTTGATGTGTTCTTTACCACCTTTGAAACCCTTGCTAATCAACTCAGTTGGCCTGTCGACCAATGGGCAACACTTCTCAGAGTCCATCTTACAGGTAGAGCTGCAGTCACACTCAGTACTTTGGCGTCTGAGAATGACTACTACACTCTGAAACAAGCAGTGTTGGACGCCTACCTCCTCTCTACTGAAAGTTATAGAAGGAAATTCCGTGACCACCTGAAGGCAAGTACCACTACCTTCCTCGAGTTTGCTAACACGAAACGGAGGTATTTCATGAAATGGCTGGAAGCAGCACATATCTCTACTTTTACAGAACTCGTCAACCTGATGCTTGTTGAAGAATTCTTGAGACGTGTGCCGCCTCCTGTCCGCCTCTACTTAGCAGATAAAGAAGAAACCGACTACCTGAAGTGTGCTAAGTCGGCTGACACTTACAGCCTCATCCACCGGCTGACACCTGAACCATCCTCCAGTAAGAAGTCGTGGTACAGTTACGAGAAGGTGAGCCCCGATCAAGCTGGTTCACAACTGTACTGCAAGTATTGTAGACTCTATGGACATACCATAGACAAGTGTGGTAAGTCTCAATACAAGGGAACCACTGACCAACAACGACCCAAACCAACTCCTCCTAAGTCCGGTAAGCCTGTGATGAATGTTGGTGTTGATGTTAATGATCTTTCTCTTTTCAGTAACCACCTGTATACTGGAACTGTCTCTGCCAACGGTTCAAATCCGGAGGGACGTTTCAAATTGAAGATCTTGAGGGACACAGCGGCTCTACAATCGATCATCTTGAAGTCGGCTGTGCCCAACATAGTCTACACCGGGGAAACAGTCTTCATCACTGACCTCACTGCTACCACTCCATACCCTCTCGCCAGAGTCCACCTGGATTGTCCCTACGTGAACGGGGAAGTCCAAGTCGCCGTCAGGGAAAAGCCTTTTCCCATGCCTGGAGTGCAACTTCTCCTAGGCAACGACTTGGCAGAAGACCTGCAACCAACCAACCTGATCGTCATGGACAAACCCCAGGTGTGTAACTCTGTGCCAAGTAACCCTATTCTTGAGTATGTTCCAGCAGAGGTTCAAGAGAGTGATGATGTTTCTCCTCCGGTTCTCGTGACCACCCGTGCACAAGCCGCACGTCCACAGCCAGCCGACTCTACTGCTACCGCTGTCCCTCAAGACCCTCAGAAACTACCCCCGCATCTGACCAAGTTGGAGTTCCGTAAGTTGCAGAGGGAAGATCTTACTTTAACACCATTGTTTTTCCAGGCTGAGACTCAACCCGACAGTATTCCTGGGTTCTTCCTAGAGAACGACTTGCTCTACCGCAGATATAGACCCAGTAAACTGAAGGAGGAGGACGATTGGGCCAACATCGAACAACTTGTGATTCCCACCAGCCTGCGGCCCACTATTCTACACCTGGCCCACGGAGCATTCTCCCACTACGGCTTCAACAAGACTTACCATGGGATTCGTCAAGACTACTACTGGCCAGGTATGGTAAATAACGTCAAACAGTACGTAAAACAGTGTCATACATGTCAGATGGCAGGCAAACCGAACGTCTCCATTCCCAGAGCACCACTGATTCCCATACAGGTGCCTGCGGAACCTTTCCACAGACTCATAATAGACTGTGTTGGTCCTTTACCTCGGACCAGTTCAGGTAACGCCTACATCCTAACCATCCTGTGTCCTACCACCAGATTTCCCATAGCAGTTCCAGTGAAGAACATCACGGCTGCTACGGTTATCAAACATCTATTGAAGATCTTCACTCAATACGGATTTCCCAGGGAGATTCAAAGTGACTGTGGCACCAACTTCACCAGTGATCTCTTCAAAAGGACACTGGAGGAGTTCAACATCAAACAGGTATTGTCCAGCCCCTATCATCCTGCTTCACAGGGTTCTCTTGAACGTAGTCATCAGACCATCAAAGCACTCTTGAAAAAGTTTTGTAGTGAAACCTCGAAGGATTGGGATAAGCAGATTGACCTAATAATGTGTATTTTCAGAAGTCTCCCCAATGAGTCCCTAGGAGTATCTCCTTATGAGATGCTCTACGGCCGTAAGTGCCGTACTCCCCTTAAGGCTTTCAAAGACTCTCTCAGAGATGCCACCTTCAGTGAGCATCAGAATGTGCCCCAGTTTCTTCAAAACCTTCAACACATTCTAGAGAGAGTCCACCGCTTTGCTCATGATAATCTATTGAAAGCCCAGGTGAGAATGAAGACTCATTACGACCAGACCAGCAAAGTAAGAAAATTCAAGCCGGGAGACTTCGTCCTTGCTTATTTCCCTATCCCAGGTTCACCTTTACAAAACAGATTTTCAGGACCCTACTGCGTCAAAGAGTGCAGGAATAATAATAATTATGTGATAGAGACTCCAGATAGGCGGCGGAAGACCCAGCTGTGCCACGTCAACCTCCTGAAGCAATATAATGGTACTCCTCCCACTGTCTTGACTAACTATTCCACATTCACAGAACCCTACATCCACAGTGAGACCTTCCCAGCTTCTCCTCCCGAAAGCACTGACAAAGAGTCGGCGCTTTCTAATTCCAAAATCCTTAATGATCTTCCCAAATGCTTTCAGGATAATAATCGTGCTCCTATGCCCTCTTCTAATTCCACTCTCACCTCGTCAGATAAGCCCTACATCCTCCATGTCGACGCCAATGGTACCGACGATGGTGGTGTCGTGATGCAGCAACGAGGCGAGAAGAATACACCTGTCAGCAACTACTGCTACAAGGAACGACGGAACAATTGGCAAGGAGCTACTCTTCCTCATCCTGAAGCTTCAGCACTTCACTCCACACCTGAAAAGTGCTCGGTCCACCATCAATACGGACCACACCACCCTACACCTCCTGCAGCACGCCCACTTCTCATCTCAACGTCTTCTACTATGGGCTTGCTACCTGCAGAAATTCAACCTGGAGACACGCTATACCAAGAGTCTGACAACATCTTAGCCCATGATCTCTCCAGAGTTTATGAAGTAGAAGCAACTCCATCCATTACTCCACCACATAACGACGTACTTCTTCCAGAACCGCAGGCTTCGGGGGAGAGTTGTGACGATAATCTCCTTCAAGAGATTGAGCCTGCTCTTCCCTCCAAAATTACGTCTTCACAATTATATAAAAAGACTATGGAAGAAATGTCCAACAACGACAACAACACCAGCACCAGCAAGGCTTGCCAGGGTGAGCAGAAACGTATGCATCCAGCCACCTGTTCGAACTCCAACCACCAAACTACCCGTTGATCGCTACGGCTCCGCTGATTGGTCGCCGGTCTGGCTGCACCTGCACTCGCCCCCAATACTACCTGATGTCTGGGGTCGCCCCAACATCAGTCCTCAGAATGTTCCGTGCTTTCGTAGCCAGCACTCCTCCCAGCTAGACGTTAGCGTGTACTGAGAGAGGTGGTGGCTTTAAGCCAATATTCCAGCACCTCCCACTTAACTTTTGTATTGCACTTGTTATTTTGCCTTAACGTAACTTTTCATTTTGTCATTTAAGTATTCTTATTATTTTGATTCATTGATTTTATTATAAGAATTTGTTTGTGCATTATTTTCATGTTTTGATTTATTTAACGTAATTAAAATTTCATTGTTAAAGTTTACTTGTGTTTTGTGTGTCTTCTCCTTACCTTACCACAGACGAAGTTCCAGTTTTTCTATTTTTTTTTATAACTATGTGACGAGGCCATACCCCTAGCCTTAAACAGCCGAACACCAACGCGTTACCGTCACAATATATATATATATATATATATATATATATATGACTGAAAACTCAGTTTTCAGTCGCATATAGTCCTGGGGACCATTCAGGCTTGTTCGCATATATATATATATATATATATATATATATATATATATATATATATATATATATATATATATATATATATATATATATATATACTCAAGGCTTAGATTGTGATTAACTAATACAAGTGTTGTAATGATTTGCACAATATTTATATATTGATTAAAATATCATACATTACTGTGCAGTGACAGATGGCATGATGATTGCGTTTGATTGCAAGCTGTTATTAAGATTGTTGCTGACAATCTTATTAGCTTACAATCATCACAGTCTCAAGACAGAACGACCTAATTACAACACTTATATATTATACTTTTATAATGCGTAATTGGTTACGAAACCTGAAACCTAAATAATTTACCAAAGTAGTTCCTCCCGCCGCCTCTCTTAGTGGGTTTAAGTGGAAACATTAACCGAACCTCCCTTAAAGGTTAAAGTTACTACGAAGCCTGGTGAGGTTAAAGTTACTATAAAGCCGACTATGTATCATCTCTATCATCATACATGTATCATATGCCCTAAAATACGTTTGTTCGTTTAACACTGAAAATTTTGCTGGCTTTTCAGAAAAGACGAAACGTTATAATATATAACACGATTTAAATGGCATTGAAAACCTGATTGCACATCACTTTTTGCAGATATTGGCATAATACGGGACTCCTCGTCGAAATACAATCCCAATGCGAGGACAAAATTGCACGCTACAAAAGCAGGCTATGCAGTGATTGTTGTTCATAGCTATTGTTGATCCAAAGTATATACCCCAAAGTGCATACAATCACAATGGCCGGATGTAGAGCACGATGCGCTTCGGTCCCCGAACAGAATCTAAACAGGGAGAGGAAGTTCCAAGCTTAGGAGGAGGTTTTTACAGCTTAAGGAGGTTCCATATGCTATAGTGTGTAAAGCACGATTAGATGGGATAATGTTCAAACCATAGAATGGGATCGAATTGTATTCCTGGACTCCCCCCCCCCCCCCCAGCTAATCACACTACCATGATGAGGCAACTCTATCCTCTTGTTTTGCCAAAACGGACAGAAAATGACGTACCAAAATGCTCGAACCCCCTAACCTAACTTGACCTATTGACCCGCTCATAGAAAATGTGTATGTTTGTGACCAGCTATAATAATTATATATCACCCGTTTATTTGTACGTTGGGGGAGTCTCTCGATAACTCGTTATCGATGCGAGTTGTAATAGAGCTTATGATTGCACTGAGCACGACTCGAAATTCGGGTGTTTTAATTCTGATATCAACACCCGAATTCGTAATAAATTTAGCAATAATCCAAACAAAATTTAAAAAAATACAATACTCAACTTAAAATACAATCTACAATGCATCAAGAAGAATATCATTATATTATTACGTTATATATTTTGTATTGGACCAACTAAATGTAATATTCCTCAAAATCTTGAAGGTTAAGAAGACAGAGTCACATTCAGCAACTACTGAATCCTTCACAAGAAGACTTTAATGTGGCGTCAGAAATCCCTTTCATCACATTCGCGACCGTAAAACTCCCATGAAAACATAATAACACAGAGAGGGGCAAATAGCAGCAGATTACGGGCGAGCTGTTGATTGTAATGAGTAAGTCAAGGGGATGGATAACTAGGGTTTAATGGTAGTGGTGACGACCATCACGACAGGCAAATGGTGATAGATAAAGTGGAAGAGCAAGCAAAAAGGTGATGGAAAGGAGAGAGGAGAGGGAGGGGGTGGATAAGTGTCTTTCCTTCTGGTCTCTCCTGACTCCTTTTCTTCTTCGGTTGTGGGAAAGGGGAAGAGAGGGAAGGGGGGGGTAGGAAGATGCTAATTAGTAATCGGGTTTGCAGACGAGGAGTCACAGTAACGTGGCTGAAGTATGTTGACCAAACTACACACTAGAAAGTGAAGGGACGACGACGTTTCGGTCCGTCCTGGACCATTCTAAAGTCCGACTTGAGAATAGTCCAGGACGGACTGAAACATCGTCGTCCCTTCACTTTCTAGTGTGTGGTCTGGTCAACATTAATCAGCTTTGTTCATATCCTCAGGTTGGTATTACTATCACGGAATGTCGTATGAAATCTGAATATCCCCCGCCCCCCTTCCCCCACCGTCCCTCCCCAAAGACTAATTCCATTGATTCCATTCACCTGGGCTATAGGAGACTCGAACCCTGGACCCCATTGATTTACGAAGCTTCCAGTATACATACACTTCTTGGCTGTCCTACACGACTAGGGGTCCCACAGCTGCTGCAGCATAAAGCGAGTTATTGGAGACTCGATCACAGAATGGTGTTCAAGTGCGTTTAAATCTAGCCACTTTGAGTGGACGGTAGAGCGACGGTCTCGCGTCATGGCAGGTCGGCGTTCAATCCCCGACCGTCCGTAAGTGGTTGGGTACCATTCTACCATTCCCTTCCCTCCCCCCGTTCCATCCCAGATCCTTATCCTGACCCCTTCCAAGTATTACAAAGTCGTAATGGCTTAGCGCTTTCCCCCTGATAACTAAAAATTACGTGCTCCAATTATAATTCCACTCTAAATGTTGCAGAATTGTTGCATTACATTGCACATGTGGGGAACAGGTCCAGTATATCATGAAGGAACACGGTATTCTTTCCATGTTCAGAGACCTATGTCCTTGTCCCAAGTGCAGTTGTCTCAGCACATATTACTCTCGGCTCCTCGTCTAGGCAGGTCACCAGCAGTGAAGAAGATTCGTCTCTGAGAGAGTTAAGAAATTCTGCTTCGTCTAAAGTTAAGAAGCAGAGCCAAGGAATATCCTAGATCCCCCTCTTCCCCCTCCTCCTCCATCCCCCCTTACCCCCTCTACCCTCCAATCCCTCCCTCCCCCCCTTCCCCCCTTCCCAAGTCTTTTCCAATCATTACTAACTAAGCTCGCGAAGAAGCCAGAGAACGGAATTAAGGCCGGATTGGAGATGGTTATCTTACAAGAACGCGGACGTCATCAGGGCTTCTGTGTTGTGTCTTGTGGCCGGGTATAGCCAACACCTGACTGGGTGTAGCCAACACCTGACTGGGTGTAGCCAACACCTGACTGGGTGTAGCCAACACCTGACTGGGTGTAGCCAACACCTGACTGGGTGGAGCCAACACCTGACTGGGTGTAGCCAACACCTGACTGGGTGTAGCCAACACCTGACTGGGTGGAACGAAGAAGAACAATGACAGGAGAATTAAAAGGTGCGCAGAAAGGAATTCGTCAAAATGTGTGAAATGGAAGGAAGGAGAAATAAGTTAAAGGAGAACTGGAGATGACGAGGGAAAAGTAGAGATGAAGAGGAGAATGGGAAAAAGGGCCACAACCCCCCACCCCACCCCCACCCATCAACCCCCCACCCCCACCCCCCACCCCCCACCCAACACGAATTGGCTTACAGAGCGCCGGTGACGAATTCGTGGAGCAAGCTTCCTGACCCTTCACGCTGGACTTGTGATCCTGTGGTCCTGGGTTCGATCCCAGGCGCCGGCGAGAAACAATGGGCAGAGTTTCTTTCACCCTATGCCCCCTGTTACCTAGCAGTAAAATAGGTACCTGGGTGTTAGTCAGCTGTCACGGGCTGCTTTTCTGGGTGTGGAGACCTGGTCGAGGACCGGGCCGCGGGGACACTAAAAAAGCCCCGAAATCATCTCAAGATAACCTCAAGATAACCCTCTGGTCTTTTATGATAATATTTTAATTCGTGTGTGTAGCACCTTCGAAGTTAAGGCTCCTCTGATCTCTCTCTCGTCCTAAGGCGTATTTATAAACAAGCAAAAATTGACTCATCTGAGGGTCCAGTGCCATTTTAATGTGCCTGAGTATTTAGCATGTTGTGAACAGGTCTCCTCTAGTCGTCATCGCTTTCATTTCATGAAAGAAAGTGGAGGAAAAAAAAGAGACAGACATACAGTTACACAGACAAGATGAAATACAGCCGTTGTACCAGACAAGGTTAACAGACAGACGTTTCAAGCAAATCGATTACCTATTCCCTCCGCTAGTATCCAGTGGCCAGATTCACGAAGCATTTACGCAAGTTCTTACGAACGTGTACATCTTTCCTCAAGCTTTGACGGCTTTGGTTACATTTATTAAACAGTTTACAAGCATGAAAACTTCCCAAACAACTGTTGATATTGTTATAAACAGCCTCCTGGTGCTTCCGAGCACATTAACTGTTTAATAATTGTAAACAAAGTTGCCAAAGATTGAGGAAAGATGTAACTGTTTCGTGAATCTGGCTCCAGAGGGTCAAAAAGCAAACAAAGGCAGTGAATGAAACAAGAAGGTGAGTAAAAACTTGCTGTTGGCCGGAGGTGAGTAACCTTCTTGTGAACGTACTCACCTGATTGTGTACAACCTGTCTACAGGTCGAGCTCTTGGACCCCACCTTCCTTAACCGTCAGTTGTCTAATGTACTGACTCCCGAAAATATGTTTCTTCTATCTTATCTACAACATATTTCTCTCAAACGCACATTCCTAGGATGGAGCCCGTAGCAGGTGTCTAACTTCTAGGTTTCTATTTACTGCTAGGTGAATGGGTGCATCAGGGTGTGAGAAATTCTGCCAATTTGTTTCTGCCTCGAGCTGGAATCGAACCCGGGCCCTTAGGACTTCGGTCCTAGAGGGCTGTCTACTTGGCTACCAGGACCTGTGTGTGTGTACTCACCTAGTTGTACTCACCTAGTTGTGCTTGCGGGTGTTGAGCTCTGGCTCTTTGGTCCCGCCTCTCAACCGTAAATCAACAGGTGTACAGGGTCCTGAGCCTACTGGGCTCTATCATATCTACACTTAAAACTGTGTATGGAGTCAGCCTCCACCACTTCACTTCCTAATGCATTCCATTTGTCAACCACTCTCCAACCACTGTGTGTGAATGTGTGTGTTTGTGTGTGTGTGTGTGTGTGTGTGTGTGTGTGTGTGTGTGTGTGTGTGTGTGTGTGTGTGTGTGTGTGTGGATCATGTCTTCTCTAGTTCTTTTTCATTCAAGTGATGTTTGGTTTAATTCTTTCAGTCTCTCACTGTAGCTTAATTAATCCCCTAATTTCTGGAACCAGTGCTGTAGCGAAAGGTCTATAATATTTAAGATGAGCACTCCATGCTAGCGCTGCATACGCTGGCACTAGTCGAACGTATGTTGTTTAAAGCGCCTTGAATGATTCCATGTCCTGCTTCCCGACGACATAACAGCTGCCAGCTCAGCATATGTTGCTTATATGTAATTCTATATATATGTGTACCCGCGGGGACACGTTTTGTGTTTTGTCTACTGAAAGATTATTTTTATCACCCGAAGGACACGGACGAAGATTTCGTCCGTGTCCTTCACGTTAATTCTCTAACTTCTTTACTCGTCTCCCCATCCTCATTCATTTGCATTTATTCGTATTGAAGTCCAGCAGCCATTTGTATCATAATGTCTGGGACGTCTTCTGCAGGCTTCATGCTGTTATGCCTGTCGCCAGGTTGACATTATCAACAAATAGTCTGCTCCCTTCACTGTGTTTATCCTCAAAACGCACTCTCTTGGTCACTGTAAACACCCTCTCTATTTCCTCCACATACACACTCTTAATTCCTCTTCCCACACTATCTTTACCCAAGATACCCCTTCCCTGGTTCCCTCACACACACACACACACACACACACACACACACACACACACACACACACACACACACACACACACACACACACACACACACACACTCTATCTCCCTCCCCCGTCTCACCCCCACATACACCCTCTCCATATTCCCCTTACACACATCTTCTCTGTCCCCCCCCCCTCTAAAATGTAATCATTGTAAACTGGTTACAATGATGGGGGGCATCATTGTAACCAGTTTACCTACACACTCTATCATCATAAGCAAAAAGTTGCACTCAGGCAGCACCCTGAACATACGTGTTGCCAGGCATTGTCCATTCACAAATATTGAAAACTGTGATAAAGTCTACGGACTCTGGGACTAACATTTCACATCCACCGACTTCGTGGAAGGGGATGCAGAGAGATAAGACTCCTATGCACTTATCTTCAGATCTTGAGGGTATCTTGAGATGATTTCGGGGCTTAGCGTCCCCGCGGCCCGGTCCTCGACCAGGCCTCCTTTTTGTTACACACCCGCCAGGAAGCAGCCCGTAGCAGCTGTCGAACTCCCAGGTACCTATTTACTGCTTGGTAACAAAGGCATCAGGGTGAAAGAAATATTTTGCCCATTTGTCTCCGCCTTCACCGGGGATCGAACCCGGAATCTCAGGGACTACGAATCCGAAGCGCTGTCCACTCAGCTGTCAGGCGCCTAAGTGCTATGATGGACAGGCCCCCTAGTCCTCATGGTGCCATGATGCGTGTTTTATCTTGTTTTTTCCTGATTGGGTCATTATCTTACCCATGCCTGATTGGGTCATTATCTTACCCATGCCTGATTGGGTCATTATCTTACCCATGCCTGATTGGGTCATTATCTTACCCATGCCTGATTGGGTCATTATCTTACCCATGCCTGATTGGGTCATTATCTTACCCATGCCTGATTGGGTCATTAATCTTACCAATGCCATATTGGGTCATTATCTTACCCATGCCTGATTGCGTCATTATCTTACCCATGCCTGATTGGGTCATTATCTTACCCATGCCTGATAGGGTATTTCTCTCATTATTGCCTGATTGGTTTTTCTCTCATACTTGACTGATTGTATATTTTATTCTATTGGAACCTAAGCAAAGTTTGGGGAGTAGAAAAATCTTTTTTTCCTATATATAGGAATATGTTTTCCTATATATTTCCTATATATTTCCTATATATATCCTATAAAAGCAAACATTTCCTATATAGAACCACAACGTTACTTACAACAAAACACGACAACAAACGTTCCTACATAGAGCACAACATGACAAACGTTACCTATATACAAACACAACAAACATTCTATACTTTAAAAACAAAAAAACTCAACACATACAAATGTTTCTAGCCATATTATCTTTCGGGATATTTACGCTTACTACCCATTTCCCTATCCACCACCTCCATTACCTACCTAACCCCCACCACCCTCCCTACCCATTCCCCTCTTTCCCACCGAAAACGCAAAAATTCGGAAGCTCATTTCCCAAGAATCTTGCCTATCCTCTACCGAAGATATATTTATTTCTGACGGAAGTTCATATCACGTAAAAATATAAATTAAAAAAAGATAATAATAATATAGCATTTAGAAATGGTATATTAGAGCATAATCTTCCTGTATCTTATTAAGGCTAATATATATACACGAGGGTTTTTCAAAACACAGGGATTATTTAACGTTGAAATTGCTATAATTACAGATCAAGGAGACTGAAGGGCATTGATTAAGGCAATCACGATAATAGTGCTTTCTGGTTTTGATATTAGGTAGGGTGAACGAAGGGCATAATTAACTTGATGGTATAAATCTTAGTTTACGAGTTTTATCACGTGTAGATATCGGAGAGACTTAGTTTCCGTGTGTCATTCCAGCACACGGCACTAATATATATATATATATATATATATATATATATATATATATATATATATATATATATATATATATATATATATATATATATATATTCGTCTTCTTCTTTATCAACAGCTTCCTCAATGTGGTCTTCTCTTCCTCCTTCTCATTCTATTTAGTCAGCATGTACTTCCCTTTCTGCTTCTTGTGTTAAGAAAAGGTACTCCACTTTAATTATCTAATTGGACGAGTTTATATTTTGCCACATCATTGCTTCAGGTTTAATTTTTTTATTCTTATACAGTTTAAGAAAGAGAATAAATTGTTTCTATAAATAGACAGAGAGGGAGAGGAGGAGAGAGGGAGGGAGAGAGAGAGAGAGAGAGAGACAGACACGCAGCGTTTGGGTAATCTTTCCTCTCACCTGATGCACCTGTTTACTTTACAGTTAATAGGTATCTAGGAGTGAGGCAGCTGTTGTGAGCTGCAACCTGGGGAAGAGTATTAGTTTTGTAGTTAGATGTCAACACACACACACACACACACACACACACACACACACACACACACACACACACACACACACACACACACACACACACACACACACGTTCAAGTCAAAGCTGGAAAAAGTCCAAAAGTATGCCACTAGACTAGTCCCAGAACTAAGAAACATGAGTTACGAGGAAAGGCTGCGGGAAATGCACCTTACGACACTGGAAGACAGAAGAGTAAGGGGAGATATGATCACAACCTACAAAATCGGGTAAACTGGATACCCGGTCGAATCAGGGGAATCGACCGGGTAAACAAGGATAAACTATTCAACACTGGTGGGACGGGAACAAGGGGACACAGGTGGAAACTGAGTACCCAAATGAGCCACAGAGACGTTACAAACAATTTTTTTAGTGTCACAGTAGTTAACAGGTGGAATACATTAGGCAGTGATGTGGTGGAGGCTGACTCCAAACACAGTTTCAAATGTAGATATGATAGAGCCCAATAGGCTCAGGAATCTGCACACCAGTTGATTGACGGTTGAGAGGCGGGACCAAAGAGCCTAAGCTCAACCCTCGCAAGCACAACTAGGTGAATATACATACATACATACATACATACATACATACATACATACATACATACATACATACATACATACATACATACATACACACACACACACACACACACACGTACACATACGTTTTCAATAACACTGAAAATCAATAAACAATTGCAAAGTCAACTGCTGCCTAAAAAACATTCTTTTTTAACATTCACAAGTAATATTTTTTTATGAAAGTTATGACATTTACGGCAGATGTTATTACGAAAGAATTAACTGAGCATCACATTTGCCTATATAATTACCGATAGAAATTATAGAGTGAATAAAAGGCTCTTTTAGAATGCAGATTGTCTTTTTATTTTATTTAATATTGCTGCAAAACAGGTTACTTAATCAATAAGTCATTAATGGAGGCAAACAAGCAGAGGAACAAGCTTCGTAAATATACCATAAAGTCTAACATATTAAGGTGTTTTTATGTTAAGACTAAACACGTAAGCCTTTTAAATATTAAACTACAAATATGCTTTTGAATCTCTCGTACAAAATCTGAATTTATATTAAGACTTCAAACGTAAGTCTCTCAATTAAAGAGCCACAAATTGGCCATTAAATCAATCACATAAGACCTGTCTATATATTAAGACTTTAACCATAAGTCTGCTAAATATATAGCCTCAAAACAATACTTAGAGCATAGAATCAATACTTCAAAGTAAGTCGTAAAGTCAAATCATTATTTTATATTTTTTGGGCAATTTATCAAACCAAGTTATTAAGAATTAGCTTCAATTAGCTTTTGATAATTAGTTATCAAAAGACTCCTCCAACTACACGTAATTGCGACCACTCACCCCGAACGTCCACTTCCCAAAGCGACCACCTAACAAAACGGCCACTTTCCAGAACGACCACTTAACAAAGAGACCATTTAGCAATGAGACCACTTACCAGAGCGTCCATTTTCCCCCACAACTACCACTTAACAAAGCGACCACTCAGCAGAACGGCCACTTACAAAAACGGCCGCTGAGCCCCGTACCTTGGCCGTAATTGGCTAGTCCGTTAACGCTGTCCGGACTAGACATAAATAGACATACCATTGTTAGTGGCCGCTATTATATAATGGCCAATGATTAGAGTAGCTCTCTTTATGGGGGTATAATGACCCTCATCTGTTAAAATTAACATCATTATTTAATTGTAGAGGGAATGTGTTATCTTGCGGAGGGTGTGAATACGTACGTCTGAGTGACTGTTATCCACAGCTGGTTTCCAACCGGTTATCTTTCGTAATATAGCATATTTTGTACGTTATGGCCCCCCCCCCCCAGAGGACGAAAATATCGGGCACTATGGATAGTAGCGGTTCATACACACACCGTTTTTAATACGTAGATCAGTTAGGTTATCTTAAGATTATCTTGAGATGATTTTCAGGGTTTTTTTAGTGTTCCCGCGGCCCGGTCCTCGACCAGGCCTCCACCCCCAGGAAGCAGCCCGTGACAGCTGACTAACACCCAGGTACCTATTTTACTGCTAGGTAACAGGGGCATAGAGTGAAAGAAACTCTGCTCATTGTTTCTCGCCGGCGCCTGGGCTCGAACCCAGGACCACAGAATCACAAGTCCAGCGTGCTGTCCGCTCGGCCGACCGGACGTTAGATTTGGTTTGGTTCGGTTAGGTTAGGATAGAAAGGTAAGGATAAACTGGATTAGGGATTAGGTTATGTTAGATATGATTAAATTAAGTAAGATTATCTTCGATTACGTTTTCTTAGTTCAGGTTAGTTCATAATAACCTGATTCATTAGTTCATTAGCTAGTTCATTAGTTCATATAATCGGAGAGTTTAGGTTAAGTTAGAAAGGAAAGTTAAGTCTGTATTAGGTATATGTTAGATTAGCTTTTTATATATATATAATTATTGATACAAAAAGGTGAATCACGAGCTTATTCCACTTACTTTATTAACTGGTTTTACTCAGGAATATAATTCTTAATTTGTTTTCTCACATAACCCAAATACTTCTTGTCATGGTTCGTGATTGTCTCATTAGTGAGCGCTATAATTATATATATATATATATATATATATATATATATATATATATATATATATATATATATATATATATATATATATATGATCCCTATTAGATAATTTTTTGTTGCTATCTTGCTATCCTACGCCTCAACCATCCTATTGTCCCCCTATAACCCCCCCCCCTATTATAACCCCTGTCAAATCCTCACCACAACCCCCCTCCCCTTATCACAACCACAACCAAGCACCACCATACCCATCATTATCACCATCATCAACCAAACAACCTAATGGCCTATGATATTCCATAATCACCCTAATATTACCCCATTCCATAAGTTGGCAGTAGTAAAGAACCACTAATCTCAGTCCAGCTAACGCGACTGCATTGCAAAAATAATCATTTCATTATTCTGCAAGATGTGCAATTGCAATAAACGTCAAGGGGGAGATAATGGGTGGACGTGTATAAATCGTGTAGCGGAGCGCACACACACACACACTGAGGTAATAGGGGCTTCTACCACTGGTTAATTGTGGAGTTATCCCACTAAAACCACTTATGACAGTCAAGGCCTGTCAGGTGTAGGGTAAGGAGCAGCTGTTTAGTCTCTCTCTCTCTCTCTCTCTCTCTCTCTCTCTCTCTCTCTCTCTCTCTCTCTCTCTCTCTCTCTCTCTCTCTCTCTCTCTCTCTCTCTCTTTCTCTGCTTCATCTGCATGATACAATTACCTCAATGAGCTCTATAAAGTTGGCCACATGCAAATCAAAATGATTTATGGGTTGACAGGGTGGCACTCTAATGACAGCCCGCCACCAAACAGCACCATTTATGCTTGAACCACCCCTCCACACACACACACACCCCTCCCCAACCCCCTCCCCCCTACCCACAACCCCTAACCCCTCCCCCTTCCCCCTTCCCCTAAGATTCAATATTACATTACAAATAATTTCACACTTTTTGCCTGTCTCTAAAAAATGTTTCAGTAACAGTAAGTATCACGTGTTACTAAATTACAGCTCTATAAGGAGCGCGGGGAACGAGGAGGCAGTTGTGTGTCAGAGCCTTCAGGTGTTCCGTTGATTGAACTTAAGAACATATAATTAAGAACTGTTCTTAAGAACATAAGAATGAAGGTAAGTGCAGAAGGCCTATTGGCCCATACGAGGCAGTTCCTATTCATATTTATATTCATATATATATCATTCATATATATGTCTAACCGACGCTTGAAACAATCGGCTTGTTGCTTGGTCAGTCGGGTGTTGAGGTGGGGTATTAATAGGGGAAATAAATTGTTTCTGGCACCGAAGACCCGAGCCTGACGAGGAAGGCTGGAGCAAACAACTGGTGTAAACAACTGGTGTAAACAACTGGTGTAAACAACTGGTGTAAACAACTGGTGTAAACAACTGGTGTAAACAACTGGTGTAAACAACGGGTGTAAACAACTGGTGTAAACAACTGGTGTAAACAACTGGTGTAAACAACTCTATGATGCTTGAAACGTCTTTTGTTGTAGTTAAAATACATTTGTTTGTTTTGGCTGAGTAAAAGACAATACATAATCTTCTTGACCAAACCACACACACTAGAAGGTGAAGGGACGACGACGTTTCGGTTCCGTCCTGGACCATTTACAAGTCGATTTTCAAGTCAATATATAATCGTATTTAAATAATAAATAGTAACACAATAAGTAATATCTAACAAAATATATTTATATCTATTACAGAGAATATCTCTGTCTCTTTAGACGTTTGTGTTTATGTTTGTCTGTCCAGAGATTAGAGGCTAGACAGATCCAGTTAGATACACGCTACTTTCCTTAATGATTTGTGATTGCATGGGGTGGCATAGACACAGTGAGAACGATAGGCAGGGAGAGAGAATGATAGAGAACAAGAGCTGTAGCACTTCCACTTATGCCTAGGTCCAGGTTCCCAGGACCTTAACATGTAGCGATGCAGCGGTTTCGTAGCCATTTCTCATCATCGTGGTATCCTCCACACATCCCTACGTCAGGTCTTGGGGGGGGAAACCTGGAGTGGGACTTAAGAGGAAATGCTAAAACTCCATCACCACTCACACATATGAACAGAGTCTTAACCTTCTGATTACTCGCCTCCAGCAGCAGCAGCAGCAGCAGCAGCAGCTGTGTGGTGATGTCTTCGTCTTTGGAATTATAAGACCGCTGAATGAAGAGGTTGCACAAGCATCACACTGGCTAGCCTTCATCAGGTAATCTGGGATCACCAATTCCAGTAACGTCTTTGATGTTCTGGTAGAAACTCTTTCATTCATTCGCCCTCAGCCCTAGGGAGGACTGCTGGAACTGCTATGAGCAGCAGTTCCGGCAGTCGGAATAGCTGTAATACCTTTTGGCAGTGCCAAAAGGTTCCTTGTGAAAAGATACAGAGCATTGTGTGCATCCAAAACACCCATTCTCTCAACTAGCTTCTTCAGTTCGATTAGCGTTTCATCGAGTATTACATCACAGGCCCAAAGGTGCACCTAGGGCTAGATGACTCATATATATATATATATATATATATATATATATATATATATATATATATATATATATATATATATATATATATATATATATATATATAAACCCTCCACAAAATCTTTTCCTTAAATTATATTATATAAACTCACATATATACATAAAAATACCAATTAGCTTCCCAGACGTTTGAAATTCTTCCAAACAAGATTTCACACCACCGTTGCTACAGATAGGTAAGAAAAAATAGCATAGTTAATCAGAGAGAGAGAGAGAGAGAGAGAGAGAGAGAGAGAGAGAGAGAGAGAGAGAGAGAGAGAGAGAGAGAGAGAGAGAGAGAGAGAGAGAGAGAGAGAGAGAGAAGAGATGACAAACTAACTAACCATTAAAGTCCAACAGCCATCAGTGTCATCATCAAGTTAACCCCACCATCCCCACCACTAACGTCTTTGGCCCATTACGTCGCCTAGACGTCAACAAAGCCCCAAGTCCCAGTGACATCCCCGGGACGTCAAAATGAGCGCCAGAGCTGGAAATCACTCCTAATCGCACCCACACTATCTCCAAATTTATCTCTGCTACGCTAGTTAAAGAAATTATCACTCTACATGATGATAGAATTATTTTCAACCTGTCTTTGTGGTTTCTCTTCCGCTAGCAACAATGGAGCTCTCAATGATGCTCATTTATCAATAATTGCAAGAGTTACTGGAACACAAGGATTTGTTTAAATGCATTTGTTGTCTAACAATGGAGTGTTCAAAAAATCTTCAGCACATTTCGTGTGAAATTTCTGTCATTAAGGCTAAGGCTCCTGTTATATGTGAATATTTCTTTTAATCCTAAACTAATATAATCCTAATAATTCGTAACGATATAACCTTCCATAATTCTAATCATTTGTAATCCTAAGATGTATAATTGTAATAGTTTTGCTAATCCAAAACCCGTACAGTCTTAATAATTTGTAATCCTAAGCAAATGTAAGCTTAGTTAAATATTATCTTGATACTAGGTAAACCTACTAATAGATACTCCTAATCCTATGTAATATTAATCCTGTGTAATACTAATCCTACATAATACTAATCCCATGTAATACTAGTCCTATGTAATACTAATCCTGCGTAATACTAATCCTGTGTAATAATAATCCAATGTAATACTAATCCTATGTCTGTTTGTCCTAAGTTGAGGACCTGAGGCTAGGGGCTAGCCTCACCAAACTTTGCAAGTTGATTTATGATTGTATGGCGAATGCCATAGAGAGGAGGGAGAAGGAGAGAGAAAGAGAAAGGAAGTTTTACGACAGCCAACGAGGCCCATGAGTTCTGAAATCCTGAAATCATTGTCAAAAACGTTGTTTTCAAGGTTAGAATACGTTTATTTAACGTTGAAAACGTTGATTCAAATTTATTCAAACGTTTTTTGCCCCCCCCCCCGACCCCACCTTGGGTGAGAGAATGGGAGGGAGAGAAAATGGGAGGAGGGAGAAAAAGAGAAACTAGAGAC
Source organism: Procambarus clarkii (assembly GCF_040958095.1). Classification (NCBI taxonomy): domain Eukaryota; kingdom Metazoa; phylum Arthropoda; class Malacostraca; order Decapoda; family Cambaridae; genus Procambarus; species Procambarus clarkii. The sequence goes on along the minus strand of NC_091180.1, from coordinate 20,921,370 downwards.
CCGAGTACTGCCGGGTATCCTATTTATAGTAGTCTTATGTGATACTAATCCTATAATCCCCGCACAGGATTTTTTTTTAGGAATTTTAATCATAATTATGTATAATAATAACCGAATGTAATCCTTATCTTAATCATCTGAAATACTAATAATATATAATCTTAATATGTAAGCCTAATTATATGTAAACCTAATTATATGTAATCCTTATTATATGTAAACCTAATTATATGTGATCCTTATTATATGTAAACCTAATTATATGTAATCCTAATTATATGTAAACCTAATTATATGTAAACCTAATTATATGTGATCTTAATTATTCAGGACTGTAGAATTTTAATAAGATGTAGAACTAATAATATCTAATCTTCTTAATGTATAATCACTATTTTATAATATCCTAATCCTATATAATTCAAATCCTATGATTTTGTTTTGTCTTTATAATTTAGTTTTGATGTTTTCTAGTAACATTATGACGTTATTTGATGTTGTGAAGCAGTTTACATCAAAATTTTTGTTTAATATCATCTTTCTACCCAAGGCCATTGATATTCTGATTATCCCTTCACTGATAAGGATAAGATTAATGGTTTAGAAGGGCCAAGGCCACCAACTGCTTCCCTTAGCTGTTAATGGTTGTTTGTATATATTTAATAATTAGGTATATATATATATATATATATATATATATATATATATATATATATATATATATATATATATATATACACACTCAGATAAATGGCGTAGCTATGGGTGCAGGTCCTACAATAGTAACTACTTTCTTAGCTTATTATATAATTAAGAGATTTATCATGTTGTATATTTTGTACAAATCCACAAGGGCCGTGACGAGGGTTCGAACCTACGTCCGAGACGATCCCAGGCACTGCCTTAATCAACTTTTGTTCATTTGATGCATCACGCTATTGTGATTTGTGTGTGTGTAATGGTGTACACTTTCTTTCTGATTGAACGTTCTTTCTTGAACGTTCAGCATCATAATATTGAACTCGTATGCAAAACAGAACTCTATTGTCAATTAATTTGGTTAGATCTTATGATTCGAAATCTTGGCAATTCATTTCGTACAATGATACGATGGACAATCTTATATATATTGACATTAAAACCATTCGAAAGTAGAAATCGATACTATTGAATTTGGACAAACTGGAAAAGCTTTTGTACTGATATTACAAAAAAAAAATGTTAACCTAACCTAACCTTCCTCATTCACGCTGACTGAGGTCTAATTTAGTACATGTATGTGCTATATTAGGCCTAGGAATATTTACGTTAGTTTTTGTTTGTTTTTTTTTGCTTTATTTTTTCTGGTTCTATAAAGTGAACAGAACCAAATTCTACTGTTTAATTATCCATCCGTTCTGTTGATATATATATATATATATATATATATATATATATATATATATATATATATATATATATATATATATATATATATATATATATAAGTGTGTGTATGTTAAACATGAAGACATTAACACACGGTGAACAGTATGACAGTGTCAGACCACAAAGGAAGGATTAAGACAGGAAATTCCTTAAGTACTTTCATATTTAATAATACTAACCTTCAGATCGTTCAGAAGATGAATTATTAAATACGAAAGTACTTAAGCAATTTCCTGTCTTAACCCTTCCTTCGTGGTCTGACATTGTCATATATATATATATATATATATATATATATATATATATATATATATATATATATATATATATATATATATATATATATATATATATATAATCTCCACGACCTAACCTTAAATTTACGATAAGTACGTTAATTCCTTTGTGGAAGACAATATATTTCATACACAATAAAACCATGACAAAAAACGTTCAAAAATCAGAGCTTACTACAAACGCTTTCTCCTAATTAATAATTAATTATATGTCATTAACCTTCGGCTCTTTTGTCACGCCTTCGCTAACTGTGAGAAAACAGCGAAACCAGGAACAAATTAAAGAGTCAGGCACGAGAAAATCCTTTTCAGAACTATCTCTAAATAACGTTACAAAAAATAATGATGGTTGCTTGAGACGAGCGATGTTGTTGAGTGCCCGAGGTACGATGACACCCCGCCACGCTCACCCCTCGAGGGGGAACTTAAGGCAAGGGTTTAGCCACGCTGTTTTAATGGTAATGAAGGGGGAGGAGGAAGCCGACACTGTTGAGGACGTGTCGGGCCTGTAGAGCACGTGCAGAGGCAGGACGAGGGGAAAGGGGGTTAGAGGTGAGGGCTTGTGGGAAAGGGGAATACTCTCTCACATATACTCTCACACGCACGCATTCCATGAGTTGAATCTGGATGTGAGAAAGGCTGTTGGACCGGACGGAATCTCACCTGTGGGGTACTGAAAGCGTACTTGCATTACTTTCTTTGTAGCAGGACAAAGTGCTTTCTCCCTGAAGTACTTTGAATATGGAAAACTGCTAATGTGGTCCCATTATACAAAGGGCGACAAGCAAGAGGCACTGAACTACAGGCCAGTGTCCCTAACTTGTATACCATGCAAGGTGATGGAGAAGATCGTGAGAAGAAACCTAGTAACACATCTGGAGAGAAGGGACTTCGTGACACACCACTAACATGGATTCAGGGAGGGTAAATCTTGCCTTACTGGCTTAATAAAAGTCAACGATCATGTTACAAAGATTAAGCAAGAAAAGGGTAGGCAGACTGCATTTTCTTGGGCTGTCGGAAAGCCTTTGACACAGCACCCCATAAGAGACTGTTGAGTAAGTTGGAGAAACAGCTACCGAAGCAATAGGAAGCAGAGAGTTACAGTGAAAGGTGAGACCTCACAATGGCGTGGTCACCAGTGGAGTCCCACAGGGTTCTGTACTCGGATCTATCCTGTTTCTGATATACGTAAATGATCTCTCAAAGGGTATAGACTCATTCTGTAGACATTCTGTTTGCTGACGATGCCAAAATTATGAGAAGGATTAAGACAGAGGAGAACACCTGGACAATCTGAAGAAATGGTCGAATAAATGGTTGACAGAGTTTAACCCGAGCAAATGTAGAGTAATGAAGATAGGTGTAGGGAGTAGGAGGCCGAATACACGGTACGATTAGGTAGATGAAATTCTTCAAGAATCGGAGAGTGAGAAAGACCTGGGGATTGATAGCACTCTAGACCTGTCCTCTGAAGCCCACATCAAAAGGATATCATCAGCGGCATGTGCCAGGTTGGCCAACAAATGAACGGTCATTAGAAATTTGTATAATGAATCATTCAGAACCTTGTATACCACACATGTCAGACCAATCCTGGAGTATGCAGCTCCAGCATGGAGTCCGTATCTCATCAAGCACAATACTAAATTGGAGAAGATTCAGAGGTATGCCACCAGACTAGTACCCGAGCTGAGAGGTATGAGCTACGAGGAGAGACTTCGGGAACTAAACCTCACGTCGCTGGACGAAAGAAGAGTTAGAGGAGACATGATCACCACATACAAGATTCTCGAGGGAATTGATTGGGTAGATAATGACAATTTATTTAACTCAGGGGGCAAATGCACTATGGGGACACAGGTGGAAACTGAGTGCCCAGATGAGCCATAGAGACGTTAGAAAGAATTTTTTAAGTGTCAGAGTAGTTAACAAACTGAATGCATTGGGCAGTGTTGCGGAGGAGGCAGACTTCATACACAGTTTCTAACGTAGATATGATAGAGCCCAATAGGCTCAGGAATCTGTAAACCGGTTGATTGACGGTTGAGAGGCGGGCCGAAAGAGCAGAGCTCAACCCACGCAAGCATAACTAGGTGAATACAACTTGGTGAATACACACACACACACACACACACACACACACACACACACACACACACACACACACACACACACACACACACACACACTTAAACCTACATATTACCATACATCACTAACTTCATATCGCCTCTAATGCCGAAGAATGAAAAATACCCCAATATCACAAACACTTCCTCACCTTCATAATACAAAATAATAATAAAAAAAATAGTCGAAATGTGTGCCATTAACAATATTAACAATAGCCTTTATTTGAGAAATTCTGGAACAAAAACAACATGGACTCGTCATTCTAGAAGATCGCGCTAATACTGGAAATAATAACATATATAAATACAAAATATATGTGTAATCTCCATTCTTTAATGTTCAGGAAATCAAATTAAATCCTACGAGACTGATCTCAGTCACATCCTGGGAAAGGAAATGACTCCAGACTTGAACACAATGCGTTGTTTAATTTTATTTTGACTCAACGAATGGTCGTTAAATAATGAAACCCCAAAATGACAAGTAAATAGATACAAATCGGGATGAGAGAATGTAATGCCGTGCTCCCCGAGGTCAAAGGTCATCGGTGTCAAATGAGGCAGGAGGGGGGGTGGGGGGGGGGGGAGGGGGATTAAAGGGTTCAGTACTGCAAAAGGAACAGTTGCGAACTGCCTCGTTCAAGTAGAGGGAGGAAAAGACTTAAGCAAACTATAGCCTCTATTTAGCAGGATCGTAAGGACCGTATTTCTAATCTCGCCTCTAAGCTGTCTTTCAGACACAGATCAAGCGATATTGAACCTTACGACGTCACAAAATAAGTCACAATTTCTATTTTAAGCCATTTTTTTTTTTTTGGCGGGTTAAATTACTATATATCTATTGCTTTTCAGTTTGCGTATTTCAAGCCTCAGGCGCTACGCTGAGGGCTGTTCACCATGGCATTAAAAAACCGAGCCGCTTGTTCAAGACGTCACGGGAAATAAAAAGCCTTGTTGGGTGAGGAATGCTGGAGGAGATTCGCCAATCATCCGAGACGGGCGACCCAAGAGTCATCGCCGGTTGGTTAGGTTTCTCAGGAAGTGTGCTAGAGATCTCTCTCAGCGCCTTTACAGGAAAGTACAGATGTATTCCCGGGCTCTGAGTTTGATGTCACAATGAGCTGAGATAAATATCACAGTGAGACGAGTTTTGATGTCACAGGTGAGCCGAGATTCAGGTTACAATGAGCTGAGATAAATGTCACATTGAGCTAAGTTTTGATGTCACAATGAGCTGATCCCCGTCTCATTCCAAATCCTTATCCTGACCCCTTCCAAGTGCTATATAGTCGTAATGGCTTGGCGCTTTCTCCTGGTAATTCATTCATTCCTTCTTTCCTTCCTTTCTTCCTTCCTTCCTTCCTTCCTTCCTTCCTTCCTTCCTTCCTTCCTTCCTTTCTTCCTTCCTTCCCGAACAATAACACATGTTTAGTATTATTATTTTAATAATTATTTACGTTTTCCCGTAGTTAATCAATTCCTTTCAAATGCCATATTAAAATATTATTCCAACTCGGGTAAAAAAAAATTACCAAAACGCTTCCATACAAATCACTATCATATTTCAAACAAAAAAATGTCTCTGAGCAAGACATTTTAAAACTAGATCACCAAAGCTCTTATACTTTCCAGTCTCACTTCAAGGAATTATAGCCATCGTCTGATATCAATCAGACGATTGATATTAGCGACAGTGATATCAGTGATAATCGGCGACAGTGATATATCACGATATCACTGTTGCCAATTACAGCCAATTAGAGGAACTGGCAAGGGAGGCTTCTCAATATGTCACCCTTATCGCCCTGTGGAATACTGCAGGAAACACCATGAAGTCTGAGTCTGGAACAACCATTTATCTCCAGTTTCTGAACGGTACAAATGCTTCAGTTGTTATCCACTGACGGATAATCTCGATTATCAATTATCATAATGATGATGTTAGGATACGAAGTGAAGTGCTTGGGGGTGGGAGGAAAGGGAGGGGGGGGGGAAGGGAAGGATACTGCAAGCAGAGTAGGGGGGGGTTGACTACATGTTTGGATTAGGAGTGAGGGAGGGAGAGGGAGGTGTTGGATTGGCAGTGCTTAGCGAATCCTGTGATTGTTGCTGGATTGTTTTTTCCTGTATTCTGTCATTGATAATGAAGAGGGGGGGGCTTACCTTTGTATTCTGTCATTGATAATGAAGAGGGGGGCTTACCTTTGTATTCTGTCATTGATGGTGGGGAACTTTGTATTATGTGTTTAAGAAAGGTGCACTTTGAATTCATTCAATTTTTTTAAGGAGTGGTAATGTTCTCTCACTTATTAAGAGAGATGGTAGTAGTTTTCTCTCACTTATTAAGAGAGGTGAATCTAGTTTTCTCTCACTTATTAAAGTGAGGTGAACTTTGTATCCTGTCTTTGATAAGAACATAAGAACAAGGTAACTGCAGAAGGCCTATTGGCCCATATGAAGCAGCTCCTATTTATAACCACCCAGACATAAAAGATCTCTGAGAGTCATTAAGACATGAGAGTGTCTTGAAAATTAAAGAGTTTACGTGCATTGTTACTGTGATGCAGAGATACAATGAGAGGGAAACACAGTGATGGAGTGCTATAATAATGAGGGAGTGGTACAATGATGAAGAAATACACTGATGGAGTGCTCTAATGGTGCAGTGATACAGTAAGAAAGTGATAGAATGATTTCGAGATACAATGACGGAGCAATACAATGATGGAGTGTTATAATGATACAGCAATGCATTAAAACAACGCTGCAGTGATTGATATGCAATAGAATGAATAACAAACAATTTTTGTAGTTCAACAGCTTGGTTCCAAACTCAAGCAGTTTCTCAATTCTTAAAAATGCATACTTCTGCGCATTATAAATGGCTACAGTATAGTCTACAGGCATGATGGTGCCGAAAATACCACAATTCTACAATGAGAGACAGGCAAAGAGAAGGATTGGAGAGTATGGTGACTCGGTACTTTGGTCGAGACGGTGAGAAGGACTTGACAGTGTAGTGTGATGATCAATAAATACAGTGAGTACAGTGACAAGAGGGCGGGGAAGGGGGGGAGGGGGGCATTGTATTTGAATAAGTCTCAAAGTGGGAGGGAGGGAGTCTTATACAACTCTCAATACAGCTATTGCTCACTGTATTTACAATGTATTAACAAATTACAAAACGTTCAATGAGCAATAGGGTTTAAACACCACAAAACCGTACGAATCCTATTTTATAGAAAATATATTACCAAGTTAAAGCAAAAAAATAAATAAAAAAAATATTACGTGCAAAATAATATGAAAAACCTCATTAATTTTGACTCAGAAAAATATTTAAAATTTTTACAATAGAATACACACAAATGGCTTTAAAAATTCAAGGCAATTTACTTCACTACTTGTAAGGACATTAATGTTTTTATTTATTTTATTGTGTTAAAAACATTTGTAAAATTTATATAATTCTGATTCATTCTGAATACACAAATATAAATAGATTTGATATATACTTATCTTCAAATATGCGACTTAGTTCGAATCTTATTAAATTTTGCACTAACAAGCAGGCAGGTTTGGATTTAATGGTCATTAGCAATTTTTAGTTCTTGCCAAGTCACTTGTTAAATGTGGACCAGCGTCACTAATCACCTCAACCACCACTAACCACCATAAACCATCGTCTACAATCACCACTGTCATTAACCACCACCATTACAAACAATTACCATTCTTACCAACCACCACCAACAATAACCACTGTCATCAACCACCACCACCAACAATCACCACTATCACCAACCACTACCACCAACAATCACCACTATCACCAACCACTACCACCAACAATCACCACTATCACCAACCACCATCACTATCCACCCACCTGAACCCGTAATCATAAATTTTACAGTATTGATTTATCTAAAATACTTACACTAACACTGTATCCCTTTAAGATAATATTAATCTTTAGGACATTAGATTAGGGTAATATCTTCATTTAAGGGAATATATATCTTTTTACTTCATGATAAACTACAAGAATTGGAGCTTTATAATTATCTTAGATACTCTGCAATTTATTTCAAGGAGTTAATATCTCAGATGCTGTGTAATTTGTAGGAACCTTCAGCTTGATAAGCTGTTCATAGCATTCACGTCTGTATTATCCTGGTGTATAATACTGTGTTATACTGTATTATCCTGGTGTATAATACTGTGTTATACTGTATTATCCTGGTGTATAATACTGTGTTATACTGTATTATCCTGGTGTATAATACTGTCTTATACTGTATTATCCTGGTGTATAATACTGTCTTATACTGTATTATCCTGTTGCATTAGGTACCACAAATTGTCACCTTGTGTTTACTTGCCTGTTGCATTGTTGCTAATCCATGTAAAATGCTTTCGTTTCACGGGTTCTGGCAATTGCAACCACCGCTATCATAGCGTGACTCCCTAGATAACAACAGCATAAGCCGCCCACGCACACAACCACCATTCACCACCATTTACTACCACCACCACCACCTTCCTTACCACCATTAAAATGAAAAGGTATGAGCTAGCATCAGGTGATTCAATCCGCCAGTTTGCCACGGTAGCAATAAAGAAAGTAGCCAGCCAGGGGCATCATTGTGAATCTCTCGTATCTCCCGAGGTTTCATCTCCTGGGTTATCTTGAGATCATGAGGTTATCTTGAGATGATTTCGGGGCTTTTTTAGTGTCCTCGCGGCCCGGTCCTCGACCAGGCCTCCACCCCCAGGAAGCAGCCCGTGACAGCTGACTAACACCCAGGTACCTATTTTACTGCTAGGTAACAGTTATATTATTCTCCTTATTCTTTTTTACGTTCGTCGTTAAATTCACGGATAACGCAGCTCTTTCCCCTCCCATCCTCTCCCACACCCTCTCCCTCACCCTCTCCCTCCTACACCCTCCCATACCATCCCACTGATGCATAATTTGATCCTCTGAATTATATTTCGTGCCCCTGGTGTGTTTATTGATGGTGGTTAGGCGAGGGATAGTGGGAGGAACAGGTGCTGGTAGTAGGAAGAGGAAAGATGAAAGGTGTTTGGATGCTGCTATAGAGAGAGTTGATGGGATGGGGATAGAGTGGTATAATTGGAGAGAGCAAAGAGTAGTCATTTTCTCCTCAGCCACCCCTCAATCGGTACGACAGAAACATTGTACATTGTACATTGTACCTCTTCACAAATGTGCAAATGAGGACGTACTATGAACTGTCGAAGAGTAAAACTCTGAATTTGTTCGTGCTGAAGGAGCCAAATCATCATCAGTAGTTACTGGATAAGGTAACTGGTGATTCAGTCGTCATCAACACACCACCGTCAATTGCAAGAATGATAGTCGAGATCACAATGTAGTCAATCCTCCTTAGTTTCCCCTACGTCAAGAAAACGGTTAAAGTGTCCTCTCCTAACCTACCGGAGGACCCAAAACAGAAAACGGGACAGTACGTCACTTTCGCGAACCGCTTTCATTTTCTAGTACGACAATTTTTTGATCTTATGTAACGCATACGAACGAAAAGCGACGTTCTGTGTAAGAGGACAAGTTGCACAATTATCACTATATATCACATTTGTTATTGTTGTTATAGGTTCAGCTACTCGGAACAAGTTCCAAGTAGCACGGGCTATGGTGAGCCCGTACCTTACCTGGCACAGGAGCGGGGCAAGTAGCACAGGCTATGGCGAGCCCGTAGTGAACTTACCTGGCACAGGGAGCGGTATCACATTTGTGTGAGGCGTAATTAATAGCAGCTTGCCTCTCAGTACTCCATCCACAGATCTCCAGTATCCGCTATTGATACTGATAATGGCTCCAAAGGGCCTCCACTTACGGGCTATTCATGCCCATGCCACCTTTTGGGTGGCTTAATCTTCATCAATCAATCAATCTCAGTACCCTGAAGGGATTTACAACTACTCAATTGGTCCAGACATCATTTATTCTAAAGATTAACATTATATCTGACTTCAAAAGGTACCGCGGTATTGAGTCTGGTCAAGCGTGTACAGCAGGATAGAACTTAAAATCAGTACACTTTATTACAGAAAATTTCAGAATTTTATAAATAGGTTACTAAAACTAAAACCTAAAATAGGTTTAGTAAATAGGTTAATAAAACATAATAGTTTAAAGATATTGTGTTGACATTGATAAAGGGACATTAATGCCTGATAATCATTTTGTGCTTATTGACTGAGGGGAACTATCAGGGGGGAAAGCACCAAGCCATTACGACTATATAGCACTTGGAAGGGATCAGGATAAGGATTTGGGATGGGACGGCCGGGGAGAGGGGGATGGAAAGAATGGTGCCCAACCACTCGTTGACGATCGGGGATTGAAAGCCGACCCGCATAAAGCGAGACCGTCACTCTACCGTGCAGCCCAAATAACTGACTTGCACTGTGTACAGTAAATAATAGTATACTAAAGGCTGAACTTGAGATGGGTTTCCCAATAGTGCCAAATGTGGCGGGGTGCGGGGTGCTGTTGATGACTTGGCTATCGAGCTGATACCCTGTTATCTTTCTCAAACTACCGCTCTGCTTGCAATTGGTTATTGATACCCCTCACTGCCAATCACTGACGCCTCGGCTATCAGTCCCACGTGGTGGTATCATCCCATTACCGTCGTCTGGGTTTAATCCTACATAGTGCTATCCTACTAGATATCACTAGTCATCACCATCGTCGGGGGTTATCAGTCCGACGCTGCGTTATCGTCCCGACACCGTCCAGATACAACACCTGTGAGAGAGTTATGACATCGCGTGCGAATATCGGCTAAAACAAAGTGCCTAGTCGGGGGGTCATTTCGAGATGGTTATCGGCGGGAATTGGTCGTTATCGAAGTGTAAGTGGTGGTTGGCGGCGAGGGCGGCCTCCGTGCGTGCCTAAGCGGTTTGTACGTGATCAACAGGTGAGAAGTGAGTGTGGGGGGGGGAGGGGATAGCGAGGAGTTAGAATCGTCTTGATCTGCCTGACAGGTAGCTGGATGGACAGCGCATCGGATTCGTAGTCCTGAGGTTCCGGGTTCGATCCCCGGTGGAAACAAATGGGTAAAATGTTTTTTTTTCAACCTTGATGCCCCTGTTACCCTAGCAGTAAATAGGTACCTGGGAGTTAGACAGCTGCTACGGGCTGCTTCCCGGGGGGGGGGTGTAACGAAAAGGAGGCCTGGTCGAGGACCGGGCCGCGGGGACGCTAAGCCCAGAAATCATCTCAAGATAACCTCAAGATAACCTCAAAATAACCTCTGTCCGTATGATTTGAGATTTTGAAAAAACCCCAAGTATTTACAGTTGGGTATTTCTGCATCCTTCCATATTTTATTAAAATATACATACTTTTAATACACGATACAGTGTATAGAATTCATAGATACACGAGGCATATTACATCAAGCACAAATACACAGGGCGCTTTTGACTATAACGTAAATCCCAATTGGGTTTGAAATTGAAATTGAAATAAGTTTATTGAGGTAAAACACACACAAAGTGACGAGGTAGCTCAAGCTATTCTCACCCCGTTCAGTACATCGTGTTAATACATACATATACACACATCACAAACAATAAACATATTACCAAACATTCTGAGAGATAAACATTTACATTTCCTACACAATTGGGTAGTTTAGTTACTCGCAGTTTGGAAGTCTGTAGATGAAGGGTTGTGAGAAAGGAGACAGTTGTTTCTACAACCGTTCATCTTACAAACAACGTCGCTTTTTCCTCGTAAAAGAAAACAAACAAACGCAGAATATGAGTCACAATAACGTGGCTGAAGGATGTTGACCAGACCACACACTAGAAGGTGAAGGGACGACGACGACGTTTCGATCCGTCCTGGACCATTCTCAAGTCGATTGTGACAGTCGACAATCGACTTGAGAATGGTCCAGGACGGACCGAAACGCCGTCGTCCCTTCACCTTCTAGTGTGTGGTCTGGTCAACAGACAAACAAACATTACACAAACAAGATAAACAGAACAAAGACTATGTAGCCCAGGTAAACAATTGGAAACTAGACTATCTACAAACAAGGGGAAACACGGTACTCAATGAGCCAAAGAGACGTTAAAATTATTTTGAACAGAACAATAGTGAACAAATGGAATCCATTAGAAATGTAGTAATGGCAGCCCAAAAGGCTCAAAAGCCCTTACACTAGTAGACTGAATAGATAGATATATAACTAACAGGGAAAAGCGCCAAGCCATTACGACTATGTAGCACTTGGAAGGGGTCAGGATAAGGATTTGGGATGGGCCGCGGGGGGGGGGGGGGGAATGATGGACACCAACTTGGACGGTCGGGGATTGAAGGCCGACCTGCATAAAGCGAGACCGTCGCTCTACCGTCCACCCCAAGTGGTTGGGCCGACTGAATGTAAGAGTGGCGGGATCCAAGAGCCAAAGCTCAGCTCCCACCAACACAAGTAGGTGAGCACGCCTCTAAGGAAGCCGCTGCCACCCAGTCAGAAGGAGGGAGCTACGCCCCCCGCTGACTGACTCGGGGAGGAACTTTTCCTTTTTAAGACCCCTCATAGCCCAGTCGATAGAGCGTCGATCTCACATGCGTGGTGTCCAGGGTTCGAAACCCATACAGCCCTTGTGAGTGGAACTTCTCTGTTGTTGCTGCTGTTTTAGATTCAGCTACTTGGAACAAAAAGTTCCAAGTAGCACGGGCTATGGTGAGCCCCGTACTGGACTTACCTGGCACAGGAGCGGGCCTGAGGGGGGGGGGAGGCGGCTGTACCCTCACCCTGCATAATACAGCTTACAAGGCGCCCCTGAGTGAGCATGCTGTGACTTACAAGGCGTCCCTGAGCGAGCGTGCTCAATTTGAATCCGGCGCCATATAGACCCACCGCGGTGACACACAATAGACCTGTGTCTGGGAGAACCTCCGGTTCGAGTCCCGCTCACTCCCGTCTCAATAGGACGACCAAGGAGGTCTATCCCTATCTAATTAGTTACCGTCTCTCTCTCTCTCTCTCTCTCTCTCTCTCTCTCTCTCTCTCTCTCTCTCTCTCTCTCTCTCTCTCTCTCTCTCTGTCTCTCTCTCTCTCTCTCTCTCTCTCTCTCCCTCTCTCTCTCTCTCTCCCTCTCTCTCTCTCTCTCTCTCTCTCTCTCTCTCTCTCTCTCTCTCTCTCTCTCTCTCTCTCTCTCTCTCCTCGTGTGCGCCTGATGATAAAGTCGAGAGCAATTAAATCAACGAGTTTGAAGTGGTTGCACCTTTAGTAAAGTCATGTTGTTAATTAAAGATGATAAAAGTCGTGGTAGAAGCAGCCTTCTCGATGCAGGAGGAGGAGGAGGAGGAGGAAGAGAGGAGGAGAGACGAGAGAGAGAGAAGGAAAAAAAGGAAGAAAGAGATAATGAGAAAGTTGTGCAGAGTGGGACGGTCAGTCCATGTAAATAACTCAGAATTTAGCACGTTTATTCCTTTAAAGAAATCATTAGTTAAGCCGGAAGGATTATAATCCAGGGGGATTATAATCCCCTTGGATTATATTTGTTTTTCTTTACTATGATTAGGGTTTATAAGGTGCTGTCCAATGACGTGGGTAGTGAAACTACAAGCAAGAGCTGTTATCCTACCTCAGCTCATATGAAGCCTGCTCCTAGAAACTCATTTATTTCATGAGGATGTTTTCTCTCTCTCTCTCTCTCTCTCTCACACACCTCCATGCCATCACGCACACACAACAAAACATAAGAACACCGCCGTCGTCGTTGCTGTCTAAGAGAGTGTCAGGTGACGGACTTAAGACGGTCTTTGGAAATTGGAGAAGTTGAGACGGAAGTTCACCTGAGTGTCCCCCCCCCCCACCCCCTTTTCCGTCTCTCTCTCAGGTGCTACACTTCAAACCAAATCACTCTCTCGCCTCTCAATTAATACCAAATCCATATACCACCTTGAGTATGCTTTTTTTTGGTCTAATATAACGTTATACTTTCCGTCTTCAATACGTATGAGTTGTGATGACTTTGGTTGATGAGCCAGACGCTCATCTGAGGCCAGTGATAACTGTATGTGCTAATCACTCATCCCCTCGTCCTCCAGTTTCTCATTTGACTTTCATACGGACTCTGATCCTGCTTATATGTAGTCCGAGGCGCTTATCTCCGGTTACCGATCCTCTCAGGACGACTGCCACGCCATCTATAGTGTCGACATTGCCCCACTAGTCTTACAACATCTATTTTTAACTCTATGTAAACATTGAGGCAATGCAATGGGCTCGAACTCACATCCCTGGACTCTTATTATATTTTTTTGGCCTCAATTTTATTCTCAGAGATCCATCGTGCTGTTGGTGGTAGCATTGTGTGGTGTTATGTATCCCTCGCCGAATAGGGGAACACGACACACACAGAGATCACACTAACGTGATGCATCAAATGAACAAATCCACAAGGGCCGTGACGAGGATTCGAACCTGCGTCCGGTTTCAACCCTTTTACCCTGTCGTAGCTCAGTCGATTAAGGCAGTGTCTGGGATGCTCCCGGACGCAGGTTCGAATCCTCGTCACGGCCTTTGTGGATTTGTTCAGGGGAACACGACTCACGAAAGCAATATTTTTACATTGTGTTTTGTGGTAGTTTTAAGCATTAATAACAATTTTTTATAGTTTTTTTTTCGCAGAGGTCTAGGCGACAATATGTGGTATCGCTAGTAGCTAAGATACTGTCCTGTTGATGTGACGCTGTTCCTCCTGTCAATGATCCAGTCTATGTGACAGAACTGCTCAGTCACCTGCTTTATTTGCTACAAAACGTTTAACAGATTGTACTACTTCTACAATCACCACTACTTCTACTACTACAACAACTACTACCCCCCCCCCCCAACTGCGAATGTAATCTACTTGTTCCTACTACTACTACTACTTCTACTCTCCCGACCAATGCCATATCGCCACTACTATTTCTACAGCCCAGTCAACAACCGGGTTATATTCTAGACTTGCAACTATATAAACGGGTCATGTGGAGGCTCCTGATTGAGGTCGGGAGTGGCAATCTGGTTGAAGACTTGCAACTTCTTGGTTGCTTGACGTTGCGTAAGGAGAGTGTTGGGCCGCCTGGGGAGTTATAATATTATCTTCTCTACGCCACTCGTGTCTGCGTTAATGAAAAACGTGAACTTTTGTGTTGTAATGTAATTGTTATAAACTGCTTTGTCTGATGAGTAAGACAGACATTTGCCCTCTCTCTCTCTCTCTCGCTCTCTCTCTCTCTCTCTCTCTCTCTCTCTCTCTCTCTCTCTCTCTCTCTCTCTCTCTCTCTCTCTCTCTCTCTCTCTCTCTCTCTCTCTCATCACCATTCTATATCCTCCATGGGAAATAATTCTTCCAATCACAACATCTATCAAAACCCGCTCCAAGAGTTATTTATCTGCTAATTCCGTGTAGCGATAAATGAGCTTCTGAATGCCCGCTTCAATATACGTCTCATTACCTGCGTGTCCGCAGGTGCGCCAAACATAGTAGG
Organism: Procambarus clarkii; assembly: GCF_040958095.1. Classification (NCBI taxonomy): domain Eukaryota; kingdom Metazoa; phylum Arthropoda; class Malacostraca; order Decapoda; family Cambaridae; genus Procambarus; species Procambarus clarkii. Next base: position 20,905,957 of record NC_091180.1, on the reverse strand, counting down.
TAATTAACTACAGGTGAGAGAGGTGTATTGAGGGATAATTTGGCTCCAGAATATTAATGTGAGGTAACTCATATGTGTCAAGGGAATATCTACCGATAATTAATGTTAATGTTTTATTTAATTTAAAACAGTTTTAAGTGTAACTCTCGCAGTATATATATATATGTTATATATATATATATATATATATATATATATATATATATATATATATATATATATATATATATATATATATATATATATATATATATATATATATATATATTTGATTGATATAATAATTTATTATCCGTATTATTACTTCATTTCTATTATTCCTTTTTCCTTGCACCATTCCTTTTTCCCTGTCCCATCCCAAATCCTTATCCTGACCCCTTCCAAATGGTATATAGTCGCAATAGTTTGGCGCTTTCCCCCCTGATAGTGCCCTTCTCTTTCTCCCTCTACTTTCCTTTTCCCCCTTTTTTCACAGGCTCATCGCCATTCCCCCTCTTCCCCTCCCCAAGATCAATCCCCACTGCCCCCAATCCTCTGCTGCTTCCCCAAGGGCCCTCTGCCTCCCCCTACCATTCCCCCGTGCGTAAAATAGAGATATATAAATCACCGGAGTCGATAATCAAACGCTTTCCAAATGAACCTCGTCTGTGCTACTAATGGGATCCTGGAGATAAAAGGCGCCTCT
>NC_091180.1:20887772-20900272 GCF_040958095.1 Procambarus clarkii | reverse complement strand
ATTGTGTGGATTGGTCAATATACTTCAGCCACGTTATTGTGACTCATCGCCTGCAGTTGACTAACAGTGTTTTCAAATTAATGTGTACGTCTGAGTGCGTATTTTAGTATGTGAGGCTATGCAGCTGTTTAGTGTTTTTAGTCTGTTAAACCTATTATTCTGTGATCGTGAGTCACTTCGTTTGTGAGTCTGTACATCTCTTAAGTCTGTGAGCCTGTTATCACTCAAGCGCCTGAACGGCCTTTCCGATTGTTTCGGAATATTTAACCATTGCTTTATAACATCACTTGTATGTGTAGATTAAATTTCTCGTGTGTATCAGGCGAAAGATAAAGTCAGTTTACTGGCTGCACATGTTTGAAATATATATTTTTAGTTTTAATTTTCCAAGCAAGAGTTGTTGAAAATTCGGTGAAATCGTCATAAACATTATTACGAATTTTTTCAGGTTACCTTCAGTTTCTGGGTGTTGAAGAAAGTCAATCCGGTTCATTGAAGTCAATCCGGTTCATTGAAGTCAATCCGGTTCATTGAAGTCAATCCGGTTCATTGAAGTCAATCCGGTTCATTGAAGTCAATCCGGTTCATTGAAGTCAATCCGGTTCATTGAAAGTATATATGATATTATTTCCAGCCTTTCCTAATTCACATGGTTTGAATCATAGATTAGGAGACCATTAGCTTCGTAAGAAATTGCTATATATTAACACTTTAGGCTTCAAATATAACAGGAAAGTCGTTATCCCTCTTTTAATACAACAAATATCTTCCAAACATTCCTGAATCTCCCAACGTCTATCGTGCCTTTCATCCATTTTCTTTCACTCCTTGCTCGGTTACTCTCCGGATCCTCGCTGGAGAGGAAAAAGAGATGACAAAACCACTGGCCTGCTGGCGACATATGGCTGAGCAATTTCAATAATATGGCCCAGTCATCGTCATTAAAGCGTATGCACGACCATAAAGTGGCGCGCCGTAGTCTCCATAATCTCGCGGAAGTGTGAGAAGTGTGGTCGCCGCACGATATCACCAGCGACGGAGGGGGAGAGAGAAAGACTCTTGGAGATCGAAGCTTGTCCCTTTGTGGACGTTTCAGCGCCCCCTTCCTCCGCTGCCACTGGTGGAAGAGAATGGAATGGAACTATCAGGAGAAAGCGCCAAGCCATTACGACTATGTAGCACTGGGAAGGGGTCAGGATAAGGATTTGGGAATAGGATGGGAGGAAGGAATGGAGCCCAATCACTTGGTGGACGGTCGGGGGGATTGATCGCCGACCTGCATGAAGTGAGGCCGTCGCTCTACCGTCCAGCCCAAGTGGTTGGACTTGCTGGAGGAGAGCCAGCGAGAAGGAAGAGGCACTGTAACCTGTGTACCAGCAACGTGTACGATGCCTTGTAGCGAGGATATTCTACATGATACATAAACCAACATACGATTTGAAACAAACACACACTGGCAACACATATTTAGGACACACACACAAAAAGAGAAATATGAACAAGACTGAAAGAACAAAAGTGAAGAGGAATGAGACAAGGAAAGAGGAACAAAAGTGAAGAGGAATGAGACAAGGAAAGAGGAACAAAAGTGAAGAGGAATGAGACAAGGAAAGAGGAACAAAAGTGAAGAGGAATGAGACAAGGAAAGAGGAACAAAACTAGAAAGAGGAAGGAGACAGGAAATGGCAAAAAAAAAGAAGACTGAATGCGCGGCAGACTGTTTGAAAAGGAATATTATTGTTATGGACGTCCTTGGGCGGATGTGAACCATTAGCAAGGGGAAGGAACATACTGGAAACGTAGAGTTTTCCCTTCCCTTCCCATGGGTACATAAACACCTCTCTCAGTTACGTCTCTCCAGCTTGATCTGATCCAGTGGCAGCATAACACCTCTTAGTTACGTCTCCCCCTGCTTGATTTGATCCAGTGGCAGCATAACATCACTTAGTTACGTCTCCCCCAGCTTGATTTGATCCAGTGGGAGCATAACATCACTTAGTTACGTCTCCCCCAGCTTGATTTGATCCAGTGGGAGCATAATACTACTTAGTTACGTCTCCCCCAGCTTGATTTGATCCAGTGGGAGCATAATACTACTTAGTTACGTCTCCTCCAGCTTGATTTGATCCAGTGGGAGCATAACACCTCTTAGTTACGTCTTTCCCAGCTTGATTTGATCCAGTGGGAGCATAACATCACTTAGTTACGCCTTTCCCAGCTTGATTTGATCCAGTGGGAGCATAATACTACTTAGTTACGTCTTCCCCAGCTTGATTTGATCCAGTGGGAGCATAATACTACTTAGTTACGTCTCCTCCAGCTTGATTTGATCCAGTGGGAGCATAATACTACTTAGTTACGTCTCCCCCAGCTTGATTTGATCCAGTGGGAGCATAATACTACTTAGTTACGTCTCCCCCAGCTTGATTTGATCCAGTGGGAGCATAACACCTCTTAGTTACGTCTCCCCCAGCTTGATTTGATCCAGTGGCAGCATAACATCACTTAGTTACGTCTCCCCCAGCTTGATTTGATCCAGTGGGAGCATAATACTACTTAGTTACGTCTCCCCCAGCTTGATTTGATCCAGTGGGAGCATAATACTACTTAGTTACGTCTCCTCCAGCTTGATTTGATCCAGTGGGAGCATAATACTACTTAGTTACGTCTCCCCCAGCTTGATTTGATCCAGTGGGAGCATAACATCACTTAGTTACGTCTCCCCCAGCTTGATTTGATCCAGTGAGAGCATAACATCACTTAGTTACGTCTCCCCCAGCTTGATTTGATCCAGTGGGAGCATAATACTACTTAGTTACGTCTCCCCCAGCTTGATTTCATCCAGTGGGAGCATAATACTACTTAGTTACGTCTCCTCCAGCTTGATTTGATCCAGTGGGAGCATAACACCTCTTAGTTACGTCTTTCCCAGCTTGATTTGATCCAGTGGGAGCATAACATCACTTAGTTACGTCTTTCCCAGCTTGATTTGATCCAGTGGGAGCATAATGCTACTTAGTTACGTCTTCCCCAGCTTGATTTGATCCTGTGGGAGCATAATACTACTTAGTTACGTCTCCTCCAGCTTGATTTGATCCAGTGGGAGCATAATACTACTTAGTTACGTCTCCTCCAGCTTGATTTGATCCAGTGGGAGCATAACACCACTTAGTTACGTCTCTCCAGCTTGATCTGATCCAGTGGGAGCATAACACCTCTTAGTTACGTCTCCCAAGCTTGATCTGATCCAGTGGGAGCATAATACTACTTAGTTACGTCTCCCCCAGCTTGATTTGGTCCAGTGGGAGCATGACACAACTTAGTTACGTCTTTCCCAGCTTGATTTGATCCAGTGGGAGCATAATACTACTTAGTTACGTCTCCTCCAGCTTGATTTGATCCAGTGGGAGCATAACACCACTTAGTTACGTCTCTCCAGCTTGATCTGATCCAGTGGGAGTATAACACCTCTTAGTTACGTCTCCCAAGCTTGATCTGATCCAGTGGGAGCATAATACTACTTAGTTACGTCTCCCCCAGCTTGATTTGGTCCAGTGGGAGCATGACACAACTTAGTTACGTCTCCCCCAGCTTGATTTGATTCAGTGGCAGCATAACACCTCTTAGTTACGTCTCCCCCAGCTTGATCTGATCCAGTGGGAACCCGTGAATCATAGTAGGAGTAATAATACACTCACGTACCTTACTGTGTTCATGTATTTACTTTGTCGAAGCCGTTTAGGGATTGTAATGATATATTATGGGATATCCTGTTATAGGCTTTGCGTTATCTTACGTTATCTTTTCTATTGTATGTATTGAGTTGATTAGTCATTATCCTGTGGGTTATCCTAATCCCCCTGACTGATATCCAATATTCAAATTAATGATATCTGGATTGCTATTGTAACTTATTCAAACGGTTCCTCTTTGAAGAAATGTTTTGATATGATTTTGCTATCGTGTTATTCAGATGTGTTATCGTAGTAGAAGGTTAAATTCAAGCTAACAGTCAAAATGTTATATTTGTTATCTTAAGATACTTTGCCTTCAATGCTATCTTTTGCACTTATATGTTGTCTCTCTGACCGCTATCTTATGTGCTCTTTAATGTTATCTTGGTTGATATCCTGTGCTATTCGATGCTAATCTTCATGCATCTTCTATTCGTCTTCATGCTTATCTTGACTACTATCCCATGTTCTCTCAAGCAATTTTGACTGTTCTTCTATGCATTCAGATGTTTTTCTTGACTGTTATCCAGTGTTCTTAAAAGCTATCTTGGCTGTAGTCACATGCACTTAGATGTTATCTTGACCGCTGTCCTATGCTCTTAGATGCTATCTTGACCGCTATCCTGTGGACTCGAATGTTATCTTAACCGCTATCCTGTGGACTCGGATGTCATCTTAACCGCTATCCTGTGGACTCGAATGTTATCTTAACCGCTATCCTGTGGACTCGGATGTCATCTTAACCGCTATCCTGTGGACTCGGATGTTATCTTAACCGCTATCCCTGTGGTCTGAGAAAGTGATATCACCCTCATCTCTGCCAGTCAAACCAGAAATGCAAAGTTGACGATTCGCAGCAGTTGACTGCGATCAACCAGACTATTGCTGCCGTTATCTCCTGATGTCTATTCATTGACTTATTCATCCCTCTGTTCATCTATCAATTCACTTAATATTATTAATTCAGTGGTAACGGCTTGGCGCTTTCTCCTGATAGCCCCATTCATCTATTCACTCATTCCTTCACTCGTTCATCCACCCATTCACCCATCTGTATCAATCATTCATCGATTGATCCACTGATTCATCAATTCATCAACCTACTTAATAATTCGGCATTCTATTCATCCATCTATCCATTTGATTTATCCTGCCTGGGTCCCGGGTTCGATCCCGGGCGCCAGCGAGAAACAATGGGTAGAGTTTCTTTCACCCTGATGCTCCTGTTACCTAGCAGTAAATAGGTACCTGGGAGTTAGTCAGCTGTCACGGGCTACTTCCTGGGGGTGGAGGCCTGGTCGAGGACCGGGTCGCGGGGACACTAAGCCCCGAAATCATCTCAAGATCTCAAGAATCCTGCATTTCATGCATTGTATAAGCTACGAAGATAGGTTAAGGGCACTTTATCTCACTACACCCTACAGGAGAGAGAAGGACTCGAGAGGACATGATCGCAGCATTAAAGATAGCAAACCCTTCCTGCAGCAGGAGCCACCATTCGAACCACTTACTACCCCTTGCCTAATGACTGGTTCTTGTCCTAACTAGTATCATTATCCACACGATGGTGGTAGTGGTGGTGGTTGTGGTGGTGAAGCGAGTAGCGATGGTGGTTGAAAGGTGGGTAGTGATTGGCATGCTAGAGAGTAGTTACGATGGTTAGTAGTTACGATTTCACGACATGGTTAAAAAGGACTGCAAACCAGGAGTGTTTCTGCACCCTCTAGGATTCCCCCCCCCCCCTCTCTCTCTCTCCCTTTGGTCATGTCGTGGCACAGTGGTCTAGTGCGTGTGCTTGGGAACACCCAGCGCGCAGGTTCGAATCCTCTTCATGGCTCCTACGGATCTGCTCAGTATTAACATTAGTATTATGTTATAAATGTTATTAATTAAGGTGCTTTCTGTATGTTAGTTATATGGTTTCTGACACCAACTTTGGGATTTATTTAGGTAATATCTGGGGGTTTTAATTTTATTTGGGTGTTATTTTAGTTATATTTGGGTTTTATTTGGGTGTTATTTTAGTTATATTTGGGTTTTATTTGGGTGTTATTTTAGTTATATTTGGGTTTTATTAGGGTGTTATTTTAGTTATATTTGGGTTTTATTTGGGTGCTTTTTTATATCTTCATTGTGTGTGTGATCTGGCTTTTGTGTGTTTGTGTTTGCCTGTTAATTTATGTTTTTTTTCATCCCAATTTCCATCATATTTGTTCGTATAATTTCCTATAAGCACTCGAGCAAATTTCGTATAATCTCAATTTACGAACGTTTATCTGCCAACGAGTATATATAACATGGTTTACTTAATTATATAATATACTCGTTATATAATGTGTTTTTATTAGTATCAGCCACATAATCTCACTATTTATTTTATTTATACATATATTACTTTTTAAAATATTAGTTTTGGCATTATATCCTGACGATTAGGATTGGGGTAATGACCCCAATCTTCACGAGATTATGGCTGGTGTTTGCTTGTTTAAACTGTCCAGTAACGAGGCGAACAGGCCATGATATCTTATTATCTTATTATAACCAGCTGTTGGAGATAGTTCTGTCTGTCTGTCTGTCTGTCTGTCTGTCTGTCTGTCTATGTCTGTCTGTCTGTCTGTCTGTCTATGTCTGTCTGTCTGTCTGTCTGTATGTCTGTCTGTCTGTCTGTCTGTCTGTCTGTCTATGTCTGTCTGTCTGTCTGTCTGTCTGTCTCTCTCTCTCTCTCTCTCTCTCTCTCTCTCTCTCTCTCTCTCTCTTCAGTATGAAAATTTAGTTTAATTGATAATATTTATCACAAAGAACTGTTATCATACATCGAGTCATCGATGTATGATAACATCGCCTCACCTGGGACCTTCTTCTGATTAATTCTAATCAGAAAAAGTCTGTCTACCTTTAAGAGTCTTAAAAAAAAGGCCTTAAAAAGAAGAATTTTTAATCTTTAGTTTATGAATCTTTAAAAAAAAAAGCCTTAAAAAGGACTTTAATCATAACTTATAAATTCTTTATGATACTTCTGGGTTATTTCCAACCTTTAACGTTTTGAGATTTTTTTTCAATTTATTTATTGCATAATTCTGGGTAATGTGATGTTCCTTAATACGACCACTTCCAGATGTAAATATTTTTGTTTAATTCTGTACTTTCTCTGTTTTAATTATCGTTAGTTTTTATTTGTCTGTGAAGAGCCGTTCTTTTGGCATTTGGTTGATCGTTCTTTTGGTTTTTGGGTAGAACACCCCCCCCCCCCCACACAAACACACACCGGTGGCCGAGCGGACAGCACGCTGGGCACGTGATCCTGTGGTCCCGGGTTCGATTCCGGGCGCCGGCGAGAAATGATGGGTAGAGTTTCTTTCACCCTATACCCCTGTTACCTAGCAGTAAATAGGTACCTGGGAGTTAGTCAGCTGTCACGGGCTGCTTCCTAGGGTGTGTGTGTGATGTGGAGAAAAAAAAAGTTGTAGTAGAAACAGTTGACAGTTGAGAGGCGGGCCGAAAGAGCAGAGCTCAACCCCCGCAAGCACAACTAGGTGAACACACACACACACACACACACACACACACACACACACACACACACACACACACACACACACACACACAGAGTACTCTGAATGAATCGGACCGACGTATTTGCAATCACGACTAATAAATCGATTAATACGACCGCGCATTACCACCCTTCATTACTTACTCCATAAGGTCGATGATTCCTTCATGACTTAATCACGTTGTTGACCTCTAATCATGTCTTATTGACAAAAATTCCCAGAGGAGTCTCACTATGTTATGACCCAGTGTATATACACATATTTTAATACCCCCTGCGTCCTAACTTTATTAATAAATGATATAGGAATAGTTATTAAAACGTATATATATGTATTTCGTTGATAGTTATGCTAGGTACACATACACACACACACACACACACACACACTCACACACACACACACACACACACACACACACACACACACACACACTCATATAACAAGTGGTAAGTCATGTTTAAAAGTCACTATGTTAAGAAAGACGTGTTTCCGAATATCATTTCGTACAGCGACCGGTAAAGGTTTTGGTCGCGATGCCAAATCGTTTAACTGCTCGTTTGAGTGTTGTGGTGTCAGCGGTGGTGAGCCGTGTGTGTGTGTGGTTGAGTCACGTACCAGGTTCGCCAACCCTCTCTGGATGATTAACCAGACTGGGTCTAATGGCTTAACCATTCTTTATTACATCATTATTTAGATAATAAATATCTGCGCATGTCCAAGTTAGTAGTTAGAGAATGGTACATTTAAAGCTGTTATTACTCGTACCAAAAAGATGGTACAGGAAACGTTATTGTACCGTTCAGTTGGTAGGGATACTAGGTACACCTCTGAGCTGTTTCTGAAGCTCCTCCTTACTAGTCTTGAAGTAGTTTCATGTGACGCCTATGATTAGTGTTTGAGCTCTGAGAGGTATATTGACTTGTATATATTGTATATTGACTCAACATATATTGACTTCATGTAAGTACGTTCATGTTAAAATTAAAATTGTATTTGTGGATCGGTATCAATGTTATTATTAATAATATTATTATCAGCGTATCTCATTTTGTTAGGTAATGTAATTTTGTGGTTTCAAGTGATATTATATTTGCCGGTCCATATAGAGTACTTTTGTTACAAGCATTTTGGGGACTTTTTTCAGAGATTACTGACTTTGAAATTGCCATACCTTTGGGGGTGACTTAGTATTTGAGTGACTTAAGTTTGTTAAGGTCTAGTAAGGTTAAATTACCCAAGTAGATACTTTAACGTTGTGGAGTTTAATGAGACTTTGATATTGATAGTCCTATATTGACCTCAGAGTTTTGATGATAAACTTTCACATTGATTTAAGATTACAATTACTTAGACGCAGCTAACAGCAGTCTAGTGTACCAATGTTACTAATTTTAAGTAACTTAAACGTGTGACTAGTTTAACTTAACAACTTCTAGCCGAAGTCAATTATACCTATGTTGTAAAGTTTCAAGCACCAGGTGCTTGAGGGGGTTTCAACTTAGCAGCATTTAGCTAGAATTTGGAGTGCTAATGATTACTACATTTCATGTAACTATATTATATATATATATATATATATATATATATATATATATATATATATATATATATATATATATATATATATATATATATATATAATAATATTCAGTTTCACAGTAAACTGGTGGATTCTATGTTAGATATTTCCTAAAAGATCCTCATTTTAATTACTTGAGGGCAGGTACCAGATATAACGATGGGTTGCCTCTAAGACCATGAGCTGTGCTGTGGCATATAAACAACACCCTCCCTGGTCTTATTAGACAGGTACACTCTTCCTGATCATGTAAATAGGAAATATTCAGAGCATTAACATCAGATTTACGTTCAAATGAAAGAGAGAGAGAGAGAGAGAGAGAGAGAGAGAGAGAGAGAGAGAGAGAGAGAGAGAGAGAGAGAGAGAGAGAGAGAGAGAGAGAGAGAGAGAGAGAGAGAGAGAGAGAGAGAGAGAGAGAGAGAGAGAGAGAGAGAGAGAGAGAGAGAGAGAGAGAGAGAGAGAGAGAGAGAGAGAGAGAGAAGAGAGAGAGAGAGAGAGAGAGAGAGAGAGAGAGAGAGAGAGAGAGAGAGAGAGAGAGAGAGAGAGAGAGAGAGAGAGAGAGAGAGAGAGAGAGAGAGAGAGAGAGAGAGAATGTTGCGATATAAAGACGTCTCTGGAGGAATGTTCCCTGTGACCTGATTGGTTGTTAACACGAAGTCAAATGGCCAATATCTCAGCTGAAACAATGATGGCCTTTTTATCTTACACAGGAAGCCGTTCTTAAAAAGTTAAGGCGACGCAAATTGGGTGATTATTTCCACCGAGCAACGAGAGGCTCAGCCAGAGAGAGAGGAGGGAACGTGAGTGTTAAATGAAGTACTTTATCATGGTAAAAAAATTAACATTATATATTTTCTGTGGTTGCTGTAATTTGAAGATATTTTGTAATATTTAGAAACCTGGTGACGGCTGACTTTATGGCTTAATTTTGTCTTGATTCTAAGGGGCAATTTATGTTTTTATTTGATTTTTTTTTAATGTATTGCCTTTTTTAAAATCTAGTACCGAGGCTGGAACTAATTTGTAATTACTTATTTATCATTTGGGTATACAGAGGCATGACTTTTTGAGACAGCCGAAATGAATGCCAGGTGTGTGTGTAAGTACCTAAGTGTAAGTACCTAAGTGTAGTTACAGGATGAGAGCTACGCTCGTGGTGTCCCGTCTACCCAGCAGTGTGTGTGTGTGTGTGTATGTACTCACCTAATTGTACTCACCTAATTGTGCTTGCGGGGGTTGAGCTCTGGCTCTTTGGTCCCGCCTCTCAACTGTTAATCAACTGGTGTACAGGTTCCTGAGCCTATTGGGCTCAATCATATCTGCACTTGAAACTGTGTATGGAGTCAGCCTCCACCACATCACTGCCTAATGCATTCCATTTGTCAACTACTCTGACACTAAAAAAGTTCTTTCTAATATCTCTGTGGCTCATTTGGGCACTCAGTTTCCACCTGTGTCCCCTAGTGCGTGTGCCCCTTGTGTTAAACAGCCTGTCTTTATCAACCCTGTCGATTCCCTTGAGAATCTTGAATGTGGTGATCACGTCCCCCCTAACTCTTCTGTCTTCCAACGAAGTGAGGTTTAATTCCCGTAGTCTCTCCTCGTAGCTCATACCTCTCAGCTCGGGTACTAGTCTGGTGGCAAACCTTTGAACCTTTTCCATTTTAGTCTTATGCTTGACTAGATATGGACTCCATGCTGGTGCCGCATACTCCAGGATTGGTCTGACAAATGTGGTATATAATGTTCTGAAAGATTCCTTACACAAGTTTCTAAAGGCCGTTCTTATGTTAGCCAACCTGGCATATGCTGCTGCTGTTATCCTCTTGATATGAGCTTCAGGGGACAGGTCTGGCGTGATATCAACCCCCAGGTCTTTCTCTCTCTCTGACTCTTGAAGTATTTCATCTCCCAAATGGTACCTTGTATCTGGTCTCCTGCTTCCTACCCCCTATCTTCATTACATTACATTTGCTTGGGTTAAACTCTGACAGCCATTTGTTCGACCATTCCTGCAGCTTGTCCAGGTCTTCTTGAAGCCTCAAGCTGTCCTCCTCTGTCTTAATCCTTCTGTGTGTGTGTGTACTAGCCTATACTTAAAGGGTAGAGCTTGAGGCCTTACCCTAATCCTTGGGGTAAAACAGGAGACCATTACCCTAACCAGGCCAGTCCGTTCACTTGATCTGCCACTCCAAAAAAAAAAAATCCAACCCCCTACCCAAACTATAAACGTACGAACCCAAGCAACCCACTTAACCTCTCACCCCGATGTATAGAAAACGTAGATCCTTGTCAACCGTTACTTGCCATTGTAACGTTGCATTTGTAACGTTGCAATGGTAAGTAACGACGTTCGTCAGACGCGCGACGTATTAGTTGAGCGGCCGGATTAACCAGTAGCGCCACTATACCAAGGTTGTGTTAGTAGTCACGCCTCTAGTATACATACATCATAGGCTCCTCTATTATACATACATCATAGGCTTCTCTACTATACATACATCATAGGCTTCTCTACTACATACATCATAGCCTCCTCTACTACACATACATCATAGCCTCCTCTACTACACATACATCATAGCCTCCTCTACTTTACATACATCATAGCCTCCTGGGTGTCAGGTAATTTGGTGGTGACTGGTGATGATGATTAGGGTGTTAGTGGTGTTTGTGATGGTGATTACAGTGTTGTTTGTTAATGACAGTATTGGGTGGTGACTGTGTTAGTGACTGGTGTAGTTATGGTGTTTGTGATGGTGTCTCTGAGGCATTCGTGGTGATTGTTTAAGTCTGAAATAATAGTGGAGTTAATAATGATGGTGAGAATATAATGGTGGTGATGGTGACCCCGGGTCACTATCCCTCAAGAGCCGTCATACTTGTGGTCACAACAAGCACAGCGGTAAACAAATAGTCACTGGACCATTTAAAACAAAAACAATCGAGCAGAACAGTAACATAGAGAATTAACGACCCAATTAACCTAGGATAAAGCCACCGCCTCTTATCACGTAATGACAAGAATTACAGCCATTAACCCCCACCTCCCCCCCCCTTCCCCCCCTTGCCCTTTCCCACCCACCCCCCCCCCCACCCCCCCCTTCGACCGCACACAAACAATCAAACAAGGAAGGGGAAAAGAGCATGATTGAAAATTAGGGAAAACTAGATGGATGAAAAATATGGTTCAATTCCGGTGTTTGTCTTGGCTCCGTCTTGCTTCAGAGTTGCTTAATGCTGGAGCTGCTTGAGGCGTCTTGCTTCAGAGTTGCTTAATCCTGGAGCTGCTTGAGGCGTCTTGCTTCAGAGTTGCTTAATCCTGGAGCTGCTTGAGGCGTCTTGCTTCAGAGTTGCTTAATCCTGGAGCTGCTTGAGGCGTCTTGCTTCAGAGTTGCTTTAATCCAAGAGCTGCTTGTTGCGTCTTGCTTCAGAGTTGCTTAATCTTGGAGCTGCTTGAGGCGTCTTGCTTCAGAGTTGCTTAATCCTGGAGCTGCTTGAGGCGTCTTGCTTCAGAGTTGCTTAATCCTGGAGCTGCTTGAGGCGTCTTGCTTCAGAGTTGCTTTATCCAAGAGCTGCTTGTTGCGTCTTGCTTCAGAGTTGCTTAATCTTGGAGCTGCTTGAGGC
>NC_091180.1:20712772-20882772 GCF_040958095.1 Procambarus clarkii | reverse complement strand
TTTTTTCAATCTCTTGTTTTTTCTTTCACATTCTTTTGCTGTTAATTTTTCAAGTTTTCTTTTTAAATATATCTGTTAGCACTTTTTTAATCACTCCTCTTCATTTATATCTGTTATTTATTTATCTGTCTTATTTTCTGTCTTTCCAAGTTATTCATCTTCTCACACCTCATTTTTTTAACCCATTTACATGACACGTTGTTTCTCATGTTCTCTCTTTCTCTCTCTCTCTCCTCACGTTTATTCCTCATTGGTACCTCACTTCCTGTGTCTCTTAGTCTCCTACTTCCCGTCTTCTGCCCCTTAGCGACAAGTCACGTAAAGTTCCATCCTTCGTGTTTTTCCTTATTGCTTCCTATTCGTTCTTCACTATTGTCTCCTTTTTTTTTTTGGCTGTGTTTAATTCCCAATTTTGAGCAATTTTGTTTTTCTTTGCTTCTCAGTCTATTGTTAAGAGTCTTTTCGGGGGTATATAATTTTTGCTGTTTAATTTTATTTATTAAGGATAATTGAAGCCTAAACGACCCAGTCGTAAGAGTTTTATGCAGATACAGGTTTTCAGGTTTACTAAAAAAAAAATCGATTCGTATCGTAAAGACATTTTAGCTTTAAAATAAAATATTGTTGAATTCAAATTTAAAATGTGTGATTGTCGGGGTACACGAATCAGGGGTTTATTTTTTGTATATTATTTTATCTTTTTTATCATTTTTTTGTTAAAATTTTATCATTTTTAAATTGTGAATCTGTGCATGCGAATCTGTGCGTGTGTGTGTTTGCTTGTATGGAAAATGTGTTAATGTGTTGATATTAGACTGTTGTAAGTCTGTGCGTACGTAAGTCTGTGTGTGTGTGAGTGTGTGAATTTGAATTATAAATTTGCATAATATTTTAAAACGGGAGGGGGATGTAATAAAGTTTTAAATATGTCAACACAAAATAGAACTTGAAACCATGGATATAAATGGGACAAGTTCGGATTCAGGAAAGACCTGGGTAAATACTGGTTTTGAAAAGCCAAGTTGTTGCCTCGTGGAACAAATTACCTGGAGACATAACAGACGAGGAGTCGCTGCATTGTTTCAAGTGTAGGTTAGACATATATATGAATGAGATTGGGTTAGTATAATAACGAGTTGGCTCATACGGGTCAAAGAAAACTGCCTCCTTTTTGGGCCAATGAGAACTGCCTCTTTTGGGCCAATGGGTACTGCCTCTTTTGGGCCAATGGGTATTGCCTCTTTTGGCCAATGGAAACTGCCTCTTTTGGGCCAATGGCAACTGCCTCTTTTGGGCCAATGGAAACTGCCTCTTTTGGGCCAATGGCAACTGCCTCTTTTGGGCCAATGGCAACTGCCTCTTTTGGGCCAATGGGACCTGCCTCTTTTGGCCAATCGAAACTGCCTCTTTTGGGCCAATGGGAACTGCCTCTTTTGGGCCAATGGCAACTGCCTCATTTGGCCCAAATGACCCTCTGCAGTGTTCTTTGTTTTCGTGTTCTCACGTTCGGCAAAGAATGAGCAAATAATAGTTACCACCACCAATTTTTCTATGCAACAAACCAGAGATTTTATGTACCAAAATAACCAAAAGGTGATCACTCAGCACTAAGACTACCGCCTCGGTGCCCGTATAACCCACCGCCATAAATATTGATAAATAAGCTATCAAGCAGGTGCTTTGATAAAGAAATAACTTATATGTGACAGTCATATGTAACAAGAATGTAATGTGTGTTCAAGAATGTAACAACTCTTGTATATATCTCATCTCAAAATATAAAATAATGTTATTTTAAATATAATAATGGGTCTCTGTGGAAATTGTTACCGCAACCTATTTGGTCTTCCTGAATAGTGAGGATAATGGATATATATAAATACGGAATAGTTAAAGAAATAGGTACCGGAATAGTTATAGAAATACGTACCGGAATAGTTATATAAATAGAAAGGGAATCGTTATAGAAATAGGTAAGGAAATAGGAATCGCAAAATAATATTCTAAGGCTGAGAAACCCGAATAGGTATAATGAACTCTATTAGAAGATAAAGGCTAATAGGTATATCAAATTGGAATAAGGGTGGCAATGGGGGGATTTTATATATGTGTTGAGTCCTGAAGCTAATAACTAATAATGAGAATAAAGAGTGCTAAAAGCAAGGAAATAAAGATCAATAAAGACAAAAGGGAGAGAGAGAGAGAAAGAGAGAGAGAGAGAGAGAGAGAGAGAGAGAGAGAGAGAGAGAGAGAGAGAGAGAGAGAGAGAGAGAGAGAGAGAGAGAGAGAGAGAGAAGGATGTCATTAAAGCCCATATATATATTGCTCTGTCTTTGACTCTCTCTCTCTCTCTCTCTCTCTCTCTCTCTCTCTCTCTCTCTCTCTCTCTCTCTCTCTCTCTCTCTCTCTCTCTCTCTCTCTCTCTCTCCCGTTTTTTGTACAGTGTGGTAATATGGAAGCGGTTAGTTAGGTGTTGGGCGATACTTAGTTAGGTTAATAACCATAATAGAGGCCAGCTGCTGGAAGGGACGAACAGCGGCGCTCTTTGACATGCTAAGGTTCCCGTTTCCTAACTTGGTCACTTGGTCGAACCCTCGGCATCCCCCCCACCACCCCTATTTCCCCCTTCCCTTCTAGTCTTTATTCTACCTCCTCCTCCCTTATCTCCCAGTTTCTCCTACCTCCTCATCTACCTATTCTCCTGCTTCGTTTTGCACCTCTTCTTATTCATCGTCACTGTTGTGGCTGTTATCATTTGTGTCCTCTTCTTCCGTCTTTCTTCGTCCTCCTTCATTCACATTTCCATTTTTTTTCTCTTACATTCTATTATGTTCTTCCGTCTATTTTTCTTGATGTTTCTTGTCTTCCTAATTTTGTATAGTTTTAACTTCTTCCTGTTTTCTTCGCTTTCTTATTCATTCTTCTATTCTTTTTCCCCCCTCTCTTTATTTTCCACTTCCTATCATCGTTATTTTGTTTTTCAATCTCATTGTTTTCTTGCTTCGTTTCTGTCTGTTTATCTCGTCTTTCTTTTGTCTATTTCTCTCCTGTTTTCTATTATTTTCACCTCCTGTTTCTTACTTTCTCTTACTTTCTCTCTATCCTCCTGCTCCTTCTCCTACTACTTCTTCCTGTTGTTTCCGTCTCTTCTCCTCCTCCTCTGCTTTACTCCTTCTCCTCCACCCCCCCCCTTCCATAATTAACAGTGACTAATGGGTAGTGAGTTATGCCCCCTCCCCCAAACCCACTTGCATGGTACCTGTTGATTTATAATAGACCTATCCTAAGATCCTATTAACTATCCTAAGAACTATTCCCTGTCGATTCTTGCTTTGGAGTTGTATAGATGGAGGTGGCTTCTACACCCATTTCTTGCAGTGTATTCCATTGATTGGCCCACTCTCTGGACACCAGGTGTGGTGTCCAGAGAGATCTTACCTGTATGCTGTATATTGTCCTTAAATGCAGCATGCATTAATTCATGCTGTATTTCATACAGCTTGAATGACAGACTGCCTGTTCCTCTTTGTCCACAGAGACATACACATAGACTGACAATCATAGGGCCACAACACAGCCAAGCTTGACTCAAGAAGACAGACACAAACACACAAATCAAAGAGATGCGAAATCAGAGTTCCACAAGCTTGAGTGAGTTCCATAAATGTCTGGAGGAGAACCGAAGATCAGATTGAATGTGGAGACTGGTGCTAGGGACTGTGGTACAATATTATACATCACTGGGAACTGTGGTACTAGATTATACATCACTGGGGACTGTGGTACAAGATTATACATCACTGGGAACTGTGGTACTAGATTATACATCACTGGGAACTGTGGTACAAGATTATACATCACTGGGGACTGTGGTACAAGATTATACATCTCTGGGGGACTGTTGTACTAGATTATACACCAGTGGAGGCTGTGGTACAATATTATACACCAGTGGAGGCTGTGGTACAAGATTATACATCAGTGGTGGCTGTGGTACAAGATTATACACCAGTGGAGGCTGTGGTACAAGATTATACACCAGTGGAGGCTGTGGTACAAGATTATACACCAGTGGAGGCTGTGGTACAAGATTATACACCAGTGGTGGCTGTGGTACAAGATTATACACCAGTGGTGGCTGTGGTACAAGATTATACACCAGTGGTGGCTGTGGTACAAGATTATACACCAGTGGAGGCTGTGGTACAAGATTATACACCAGTGGAGGCTGTGGTACAAGATTATACACCAGTGGTGGCTGTGGTACAAGATTATACACCAGTGGTGGCTGTGGTACAAGATTATACATCAGTGGAGGCTGTAATACAAGATTATACATCTCTGGGGACTGTGGTACAAGATTATACACCAGTGGAGGCTGGGGACCTATCACTGACTACAAGGATAGTGAGCTCTAGCTCCTCATACCCCCGCCTAGTACCCTTGTTGAGTACCCATGCCTCAACAAATACCCTTGTTGAGTACCCATGCCTCAACAAATACCCTTGTTGAGTACCCATGCCTCAACAAATACCCTTGTTGAGTACCCATGCCTCAACAAATACCCTTGTTGTACTTGTGGAGTTAAAAGCTTTACCAGTAACCTCTTTAAAAGACGAATCTGGCCTTAAAGTTGTGAATGGAGGTGGCTTCCACAACTTCTTGTTTTGATGCATTTTCCTTGTTGACAACCCGTGTGTAGAGTTGTCACGTCCCTCTCTCTCTCTCAATGTTGACATCTCAGCCAGTAAATATATTTGTCATTGGACACTGTTTCATATGATAACTCTACACTATATTAACGTCCGTGTGCACCAGGCCAGCTGGGTTGCAAGAGACCAGCTGGCTTGCTAGAGGCCAGCTGGCTTGATAAGAGGCCAGCTGGCTTCATAAGAGGCCAAGCTGGCTTGCATAGAGGCCAGCTGGCTTGCATAAGAGGCCAGCTGGCTTGCAAGACTTCATTTTGCAATATTTTCTTTCCTTGCAACTTATTTCCTCCCCCCCCCATTATTTTATTAATTAAGTTTAATTGCATTAGTAAATATTTGTTGTTGATCATCACAGTGGGTTAGTTGTGCAATGAGGGGGGGTAAAGGGGGGGGTAGGGGGAGGGGGCTGGTCGAAGGGTCGTTAGGGTAGTGGTTTCTAAAGGGGGAGGAGCTGGGGGGGGTGATTGAGGATTTGGGCCGTTTTAAGTCATTCGTTGCCAATCCTGGCAACTTATCTCCTCTTCGTTGTCTTTTCATGCCTACCACTTTTGTAGGCATTTATCACTTATATCGTTTACAAGTGCCCAATTGTTGCCCTTCACTTGTTAATCTTACTGGTGGCACTTATATGGTGTCCTGCTCACTTGACCTTAAGTCACCACCTGTTAATCACTGCCTCCACCACACTTGTCAACTCCTGCCCTCCACCACCACACTTGTCAACACCTGTCCTCCACCACACACTTGTCAACATCCTGCCTCCACCACCACACTTGTCAACACCTGCCCTCCACCACACACTTGTCAACACCTGCCCTCCACCACACTTGTCAACACCTGCCTGTCAACACTTCCCAAGTAACTCCCAATTTCTCAAAATTGGGTAAACAAAAATTTGATACCATCACAATTTTATCTCACTTTTTTTCACGCTTCCACCTGTAGACTATCTCTAGATGATTCCGAGGATCAACTAACTTTAAAAATCATCAACAGGTAGGTTGATGATGATTTTTCTCTATTTCGATTTGTTTTGTACCTCCCTATTGTAGTGTTTCCAAAACCGGGGGAAAAAAATAGGGGTTTTGGTATACCAAATCAACGATGGGGTTTTGTTGTTTCTCGAATAACTACTCAAAATATAAACGTACCTGGATATTGGAAGATTTCTGTCCCGCGATGAGCTGTTAAGGATTCACTTACCTGTAATGGAAAAAAATGTAGTTATTCACACGTTTTAATGAATGTGTTTACAGTTCTAACACAAGAAATCCGAATCTAATCAAGCGAATGACTAAATTGGAGAAGGTTCCAAGGTATCCCACCAGAGCTGAGGGGTATGAGCTATGAGGAGTGACTACGGGAACTAAACCTCACGTTGCTGGTAGACAGAAGAGTTAGGGGGGAGACATGATCACTACATACAAGTTTCTCAGTGGAATTGATAAGATAGATAAAGACTGTTTATTTAACACAGGTGATACACGCACTAGGGGACACAGGTGAAACCTCAGTACCCAAATCAGCCAACAGGTTCAGGACTCTATACACCAGTTGATGAACGGCTCAGGGTTGGGACCAAAGAGCCGAAGCTCAACCCCTGCAAGCATAATTAGGCGAGGATCAGCACGATTAGGTAAGAACACACACACACACACACACACACACACACACACACACACACACACACACACACACACACACACACACACACACACACACACACAATCTCAGCGGAGATGAAGGTGACACTTAAGGGTCGAGGTAATTAAAAGTCGAAGTAATTAAGGGTCGAGTTCGAGGTAATTAAGGTAACTTACCTTCACCTGAAGGATGAGGCCACCAGGGCGCCTCGTCCGGTGAGGCCAGACTGGGCCAGGACACGAGGGAAGCTCCACCAAGGATGGGAACTATTGACAATTACGTCATTTTCTAAAACAAGTATTGAAATTGAAATTGAAATTGACACAAGTTTATTGAGGTGTAAATACACACAAAGGGATGAGGTTGATCAAGTTATTCTCACCCCCGTTCAGTACAATCGTGTTCATATATATATAGACACACATCACAAACAATAAACATATTACCGAACATTCTGAGTGATAAACACATACATTTTCTTAACACAAGTATAGCACTGTATGTCCTTAAAACACAACGGTTAAGAGTTAACACTTTGACACGAACGAGATAACACTTTGACACGAACGAGATAACACTTTGACACGAACGAGATAACACTTTGACACGAACGAGATAACACTTTGACACGAACAATAACACTGTAGTTCACGCACGCTTTTCCTTGTTGTTCTCCACTTAACGCACTGTTAGAACACGTAAGACAAGGAACGAGTAATCCAACTGTCCGCGCTAGTTACAACACACGCAAATGTTCTTGTGGAAAACTTTTTATAATTCTCCAACTATTGTCAACGATTAAAACGTCCGGTCTTCCTAACTCACTGTCACTGAGTATATGTTTTTAGATTTGGTTTCATTTACACCCAAGATGTTTCTTTGTCTTCACAACACGTTCACATCAAACCACATCAAGAGCAGTAATGATCGGACGCCCCGGAGTAGAGGCTTTACCTAGTTTTCATTGCAAATCGCTAATGAATCTTCTCGTTAACCTATTCGAAGCTTGGTGGTGTTTCAACGAAGCCTCGAAATATTTACCATGCAGTCAAATACAAACAATCGTCAACAGAACCTAAACGCCTAACCTAACCTATGCCTATATATGCTCAATATGTTGACCAGACCACACACTAGAAGGTGAAGGGACGACGACGTTTCGGTCCGTCCTGGACCATTCTCAAGTCGATTGTCACAATCGACTTGAGAATAGTCCAGGATGAACCGAAACGTCGTCGTCCCTTCACCTTCTAGTGTGTGGTCTGGTCAACATACTTTAGCCACGTTATTGTGACTCATCGCCTGCATGCTCAATATGCTAATATATATAATATTAATTTATATTTGAGAACGTTCCCGTTTTGAGTGAACAGCATGTAAAAATTTATGAATGCGTCTGATGGGTCGACCGCTGAATGTAATGGACTTGAGTCGAGGACGGGTTGTGTGTAAACCGCTTTTCATTCGTAAACAGCTGGGGGTTTGGCGGGTGCATGGAATGGACTTTGGGCCTTTGTTTATGAGGACGGGCTGGCGAGGACGGGTTTTTGAGGACGGGCTGGCGAGGAGGGTCTGTGATATGAGGACGGGTTGTACTACCAGGTTCGAAGCTCAGTTCACTAAACGCTTCCCCCACGAACTTTAAATTAAATAATTCATTAAATCTTCGTAAACATTGGCTAAATGCTTTTTAATCCACCACTTCCTTCACAGTAGTATAAATATAAAGCATTTTAACGACGCCTCGCAACAGATGTTTGAAATTTTTATCGTTGTACTTTGCTCAATTTCAACATTCCATTCGCACCATTCTAAATGCTTCATCAACTGCAACCGCAAATAAATGGTAACAAAACCTAAACACCTAACCTATCTAAACATTTTGTGTAACATCCTATGGTAATGTTTCACATGGTCCAGACGGTCACTGTAACGTGGTTTGAGATTTGAAGACTGAACGACACATCAGAAATAGAGGATTGGTGTTCTTTTGATTGGTGTTCAAAATTGAAGATTGGTGTTGATTTTGAATCAACACCTTGCAATGGCATTATCAGTGGGCGTCTGGCGAAGCTTGGGGGGGGGGGGCGCGTGCCCGGGGCATGGGTACTAAATGCTTATATTCCAAGCTAGATTATCCGATATTTGGCCGCGCGCAGCCAAGCATCGGGCAGTCAACCTGTCCTCCTTTGGTGGCTCATCCAGCAGGCGGTCAACACATTAGACGCATTCAGCGTATTAAAAATTTAGTAACGTTCTAAAAATCTAGATTAATATCACAATGTACTAAAACCTTATAATATAAATGAGGATATACTCATGAACGGATAAAGTTGGAAATAAGAGAGAAGCAGAGAAGTGGGAGGGGAGGGAGTTTTCAGGGAAAAGCGCCAAGCCATTACGACTATATAGCACTGGGAAGGGGTCAGGATAAGGATTTGAGATGGGACGGGGAAAGGAAAGAATGGTGCCTAACCACTTGGACGGTCGGGGATTGAACGCCGACCTGCATGAAGCGAGACCGTCGCTCTACCGTCCAGCCCAAGTGGTTGGGTAGCAGAGAAGTGGGAGAAACGGGAAGAGACATTATCACACACATTCGTACTCCTCGTCGGAATATGAAATTTCATTCTACTTGCCACACCTCTTCTGCTTGTCAATGATGCTGTCTGTCTCCAGCATCTTCCCTTCTGTGGAGGAGGCTGCGAAGATGCACTGGAAGCGAGAGAGTGTGAGAGGCGATTGGGCGTGGTGTTGGTTGTTGTTGTTGTGGTGGTGATGGTAGTGGTGGTTGAAGATGTTGTGGTGGAAGATATAGTTACTGGGTATGTTGTTGTGGTAGGCAGTGAGAGTGATTGTGATTATAGAGGTGATTGTCGGGGGATGGATGGATGTTGGAAGATTCTGGCGATAGTGATGGTGGAGTATGTTTGGGGGGATTGTGTAGATGGTGTTATAGTGTGCGAGTGTGACAGTGCAGAAATAGATAACAGTACTACAGCTGTAATACAATACTCTATCTTCCTTCTCTTCTTTCCCTTAAGGCATAACCTCTCTTATCTCTCTGTCTCTCTCTCTCTCTGTGACTCTCTCTCCCTGCCTCTCTCTCTCTCCTTGCCCTAAGACGCTTCTACAAGTTTCTTGTCAAAGTCAATTATCTCTACACCCTGGGAGACGGGAACCTGCTGACTGCATTAGAATCTTAATCTCTCTCTCTCTCTCTCTCTCTCTCTCTCTCTCTCTCTCTCTCTCTCTCTCTCTCTCTTCTCTGTCTCTCTCTCTCTCTCTCTCTCTCTCTCTCTCTCTCTCTCTCTCTCTCTCTCTCTCTCTCTCTCTGTACGAATTTCTTTCCTCATATATTTATGTCGAAGTAAATCTGTTCCTCTCGCAAATAGATTTATAATCAAATATATCACCTGTTAAATTAGTTACAAGTAAATAAATTTCGACAATGAAGTCCTTTCTAAAGGTGTTTATTCTCTGTTATATTCAGGTAATAAAATCAATTCCTTGAAGCTGTATTCGCTTCCAAATTCACTTCACAAAAATTGTGAATAACATTTTCTCTCGTATAAAAAAATAAACCCCTTCTCTGTAAACGGGGTTCAACGGGGTTCAACGGAAACAAACGGCGTTTCCTAAAAGAAAGTCCCTTTGTTGCTCAGACACATCTATATCCCTCTGTGCAACAGAGATAAATGTTGCAACTTGTGAGAGATCCGAACGATCAGGATAGGAATAAGACAAAAATTAAGATTGATCCGACACAGTTTCTGAGAAAATGAGATCCATGGGAAACATTGGTACATACCCCCCCCCCCCCTTAGTGTTGATTTCCACTGCAGGGGGGGGGTGCCTGGCACATGTTGGCACCCCTGCCTGAGCTTCCTGGGGTGGGGTTGATGGAGGGGGTGAAGGGTGGGGGGGGGGTTGGTATGGTAGCAGCTTTGGCTGCATATTTGTGAATAATTTTATTCATGGGAGTCTGCGATTTACTGGGATATTATTCATTTAAAAATAAACAAAGTATTAGTTTTGTGGAGACTTTAGCTATTAGAAAATGACTGATTTTGTGGATTTAAACGAATAGAGGGAAAGTAATTTTTTTTAAGAAAATGTCTTTTTATACAGAATTTATAAGTTTTTAGAGTGACATATTTTTGGATTATTTTCATTGGTTACAGTGCTATTGGACACCAAGCCTCCCACACATGTGAAAAACAAAATGACGGTATTACAGTCAGGTGTGTAATTTTCAGCCACGATATATATGTGTGACTTGCTATCTTCATGAAGTGTAATTAGTTATATTTCGTGTATTAAACAGGTTAAATTACAGGTTCACTAAGCATGTAGCTACACAGGGGGAGAAAGGAAGAGAGAGGGGGGGGATAGCTAATTAGTAATTTCTCATGGAGACTAAATGTCTATATTTGCTCGCCAACTGTCGCTAAATAAGGAGGCAACCGTCAAAATCGCCAACCTGCGAGGGGGGGGGGAGGGGAAAATTGATGACTTCCGCCCTAGCTAAAATATCACACACACACACACACACACACACACACACACACACACACACACACACACACACACACACACACACACACACACACACACACACACAATTTACAGGAACACATAGGAGCCTGTACACCTGTTGATTGACGTTTGAGAGGCGGGACCAAAGAGCCAAAGCTCAACCCCCGCAAGCACAATTAGGTGAGTACAATTAGGTGAGTACACACACACACACACACACACACACACACACACACACACACACACACACACACACACACACACACACACACACACACACACACACACACAGAGTAGGCTCAGGAATCTGTACACCAGTTGATTGACAGTTGAGAGGTGGGACCAAAGAGCCAAAGCTCAACCCCCGCAAGCACAATTAGGTGAGTACAATTAGGTGAGTACACACACACACACACACACACACACACACACACACACACACACACACACACACACACACACACATACACACACACACACACATACACACACACACACACACACACACACACACACACACACACACACACACACACACACACACACACAGGTAAACACGTGGACATTCCAGAAGTAATTCGGTAATAAAGCAGTCTTATTGTTACGATGGTATAGAGATAAACGCGTGTATTTCCGTGAGAGTCCCGGCGCTGATGAGTCTCGTTCCGTGTGTGTCCAGTTCTCCGCTTTTGTTTCTATGTCTGCTTACAGGACCTTATTTTTTTAATTCGATCTCGCTTGATCAGATGTTTTGTGATTTGTCATTTAGAAAGAGCTTTGGCCTGTTAATGTGTTGGGTATTGTGGGTAATTAAGTCCTGAACTCTTAGATGTATCAAGTGTCGTGATTGCCTAGTTCGATACAGAACCTTAAATGTATACAAACCTGTAATTGACCATTTGCAAACAGGACCTTGTCTTGTTTTATCCAATATTTGGTATTGTCTTCTCCCCTAAAGGAGGCCTGGCCGACGACCGGGCCGCGGGGGCCCTAAGCCCCGAAACCACCTCACGGTAAAACACCTCAAAGTAGGTCTTATAAAGCTGTATTAACAGATGCATCAACGATCTTACGGGCTCACCATAGCCGGTGCTACATGGACACTTCGTTCTGAGTAGCTATATCTAAAACAACAACAACAACAACGATCTTGAATGGTTGTTTGCAAACAATCTAGATTTATATTAAGGCTTGTGACTGGTAATTTAGTGCCTTAACGAGGGAAATGCCCCGTCACCTAATTGGCTACCTCTGTGTTGAGCGCTGTTAATGTAATGGTTTGTTGATGACCACTTAAATTACCGGATCACTTATGAGGCAGATGGCCACAACTCTGATATTTGTCAGGCGTGAGGTATCTAGGACGCGCAGCTCGAGCACGTTCACCTGAACTCACTAATGCACTCACTAATTTCAGGTGAGTTCACCTGAACTCACTAATGCTAATGAACTCACTCATTGTACTCACTAATGCAAGGTGAATGAGACAGACACAGACAAACAGACAGTAAGAGCGAACTGTAAACATAATAACCCTCTCATTATAACCTCTAGAGACTTCTGGCTAGTCTCTATAGTACAGAGCATCCAGGCGGGGGGGGGGGGTGGATAACAGTGTCATTTATCAAGAGTGAAAACTCTTTACTTATGATCCCGTAAGAGCGTCTTTCAGACTCTTATCTCACCAGTCGCCACTAATGCGTGTTGCAGCTGTTGCTCCTTCTTCTTCTCCTCCTGCTGTGAGAAGGAGTCATAACAGCAGCTGTTTGGCATGTGAGAGAGGAAGCCGTCTCGCCGCCCCAGTTACCATTCTGTCCGATTTACGGGCGTCTGCGGCAGCATCTACAAGTCCCAGAATGTACGTGTGTACGTAGATCTTATTTGTAAATCGTAATGGTACGTGCGCCGTATAATGCAGCAGCTGACTGAAAAAAAACACTACATCAAGGCTGAACACGAGCTGAACACGAGCTGAACACGAGCTGAACACGAACTGAACACTGCTGTGTTGGGAGCGCTGGAACCGCTCCAAAGTCATGTTGATTTTGGAAGCAGCTCCAAAATCAGTACAAATGAAGGTGAGGGAGGCAGCTTAGCCTGCCAGGATGATGAGGGGTGAGAATGATGATGGTGTTGTGGTAGTAGGGGAAGAGGATGGTGATGTTGATGGTGGTTGGGCACTATTCCATGGTTGATTATATTATATTATACTTTTAATTGTTTTTTTTATTTTCATGTATATTTATTTTTTTCTTCGGGGTCTGCTTCTTATATTGCTTTTTTTTTTCTAACGCGTATCTGTCCCCCTCTTCTTCGTTTGCTTAGATTTGTCTATTAATTATTATTCTTTATTGTGTATATTGTTCTTCGTCTGCTTTTGCATTCCTTTCTCTTACTTCTGTTATTCTCTCTCTCTCTCTCTCTCTCTCTCTCTCTCTCTCTCTCTCTCTCTCTCTCTCTCTCTCTCTCTCTCTCTCTCTCTCTCTCTCTCTCTCTCTCTCTCTTAATCATCTCCCTGCCCTAATGCTTTCCTCCCATAAACAACCATCCCTCTCTCTCTCCATATCCCCATTCCTACCTCCCTCCCCCCCCCACCACTCTCCCCGTCCCACACCCTCCATCCCCTCCCCATGTCCCACACCTATCCACTCTCCCACCATACAAGACACCAACGTTGCAGTTGAGTCAGACGAGGCCATCTTCACCTCTGGAGGCCCTCCGCTGACCTTAATAACCCGTTAAAGTTAAAGCCAACTAGGTCTCATGTCTGTCTTCCCCTGCGGTCTAGCCACTCAGGAGAGATCTGAGCGCCGTGCGGTTTGGGAATATTAGATCGAAGCGGTTAATATCTAGCAGTGAGGATATTGAATATTTTGACTCTCTAATGTCACTGTTTTGTTGGTAAGCTTACGGCAATGTCTCGACCTCTCAGGAGGCCTACTGGAGTGCTACTTCCTTTTAAAGTTCTTACTATGTGTCAGGATGATGTCACAACTTGGCCGCGGCCAAGGCAAGAAAGTGGTCTCCTGTGTCCATACCCTTCGCTGCCCGGGTCTCCACCAAGCTTGACTAGGGCACCGTGGTGGAGGAGGATGTCTGTCTGTCACGTCTTGATGTCAGAACTGTCATAAACCTGTCATTTGTCTGGGGCAATGGAAGGTTTTCATACCTGGGTTTGGTGATTGACGTTCAGGTGAGCTTCTTTCTTGTATTGGAACCTGTCGTAGATGTGATGGAGCTATGAGAGAGAGAGAGAGAGAGAGAGAGAGAGAGAGAGAGAGAGAGAGAGAGAGAGAGAGAGAGAGAGAGAGAGAGAGAGAGAGAGAGTGAGACAGAGAGAGAGAGAGAGAGAGAGAGAGAGAGAGAGAGAGAGAGAGAGAGAGAGAGAGAGAGAGAGAGAGAGGGAGAGAGAGAGAGAGAGAGAGAGAGAGGGAGAGAGAGGGAGAGAGAGAGAGAGAGAGAGAGAGAGAGAGAGAGAGAGAGAGAGAGAGAGAGAGAGAGAGAGAGAGAGAGAGAGAGATAGAGAAAGAGAGAGAGAGAGAGCTAGAGAAAGAGAGAGAGAGAGAGAGAGCTAGAGAAGAGAGAGAGAGAGAGAGAGAGAGAGAGAGAGAGAGAGAGAGAGAGAGAGAGAGAGAGAGAGAGAGAGAACATACTCAAAAAATTACATTTCTCTACTGCCGAATAAAGTTTGCATCTCATTAAAAAAATAAAAAATCCAGGAAGTATGATTATATATCTGGATTTTACATACTTGTTTTAACTCTTCTCAAAGAGCTCGACGAAGACTTTTACCGTCGTCTTAGCAATGGTTGCGTCTTATAAGTGAAGAAAAATATGCAATATTATCCAGACTGTTCCAAAATATCCTTAACATCATTATTGCTCTTTATAATTCCATGCAATCATTCAACAGGATAAAAGAAATTTTGATCGTCACTGGAGCTGAAAGAAGCATTTTACCTTCCTTGTTGAAAGAATGATGGAAGCGATTATACAGCTTTCAAGAAGGAACTGAATCTTAATTTAACATTTCCTTCGTTGGATGACAACCATTGGAAGACAGTGTCGCGGGAACCTTCTCTAATGCCTTACTCTGCCCTCTGGGAGCCTGATCCCCATGAGTTAGTAACTTCTTTAACCTTGGTTGGCAAATTTATGAGAGTTATCCCTGCAAGAGCAACTTCATTCTAACAAAAAAAAAACACTTACCTTGAAGTTAAAATTACTTGCAATGGAGGTAATGATAGCGATTGGTTGTAAATGTGCATAAAAGCACTTTTCTGGCTTAAAACTCTGGCACTGGATAGAAAGTGCTGAAGTGGATATTCTAAATTACAACCACGTGACAAACAATTGAAGCTGATTTAGGAGGTTTTGTGTGTGGTGTGTGTGGAGGGGGGGGGGGGGAGGGGGAGGAATTGGATGATTTCCGTGAGCTTCCTGACGATGACATTTGTAGCAAGGTCTCTGGTGTTCTGTGTGTTAGTGAGGCAAGATCCTTTGTGTTCTTTGTCTCCCTGCAACGGACGAACACCTACAAGAGTTCATGCAATGTTGCTGAAGAACATATTATGTTGCACTCTCAGTTTATTAATAACATTCTACGTTCAGTGAACCAAGGAAAGTGTTTAGTAAACCAGGTCTTTGGTTTACTAAACCAAGGGTTTAGCAAACCCAGGACTGTGTACATTAAACCCAGGACTATATACAGTAAACCCAAAATTGTGTACAGTAAAGCAAGGACTATGTTCTGTAAACTCAGAACTGTGTACAGTAAACCCAGGACTATGTACAGTAAACCAAAAACTTTATACTCTACCATATTCGACAGTCTTGAGATGTGTCGACAAATACTAATCAGGGATTCGATCAGAAACGTCACACTTTCACAATCTCAAGAATCCCGTCAGTCACGGCTGGAGAACTATGCATCACTGTGACTCTTGACTTTATAGAATATTATCTCATACCTCTCACAAGTCTCTATGTCGGTTTCTCAAGGCTACAGAAGTGCGAGTTTCAGGTGAAGTCGTCCGTCCAGTGAGTCGCTAAGCTGCAGTTATGGTGAAAATCGTGTAAATAAAAGCACAGAAAACGAGAACCACGAAGGAGGGGGATTCAGAAAACGAGAATCATGACGGATCGGGGACTCAGAAAACGAGAATCATGATGGAGGGGGAACTCAGAAAACGAGAGTCGCGATGGAGGGAGGACTCAGAAAACGAGAATCATGACGAATTGGGGACTCAGAAAACGAGAATCACGATGGAGGGAGGACTCAGAAAACGAGACTCATGATGGAGGGGGCTCAGAAAACGAGAATCAGGACGGATTGGGGACTCACAAACGAGAATCACGATAGAGGGGGATTCAGAAAACGAGAATAACGATGGATTGGGGACTTAGAAAACGTGAATCACGAAGGAGGGGGGCTCAGAAAACGAGAATCACGATAGAGGGAGCTCAGAAAACGAGAATCGCGATGGAGGGGGAGCTCAAGAAAACGAGACTCATAAATGAGGGGGGACTCACAATGTTCGTAGCCACCACCAAGTCATTTAACAATGGTAGGACGCTACCGATAATTCCCACTTACTGAGATCTTGAAGTAAAAGTCTCCATCCAGCCTTTCCTATTACCGGCATATTTTACTAACATGATTCAGATGTTTCGTATTATAATAAACTACTTTTTTATCATTATTTTTTACAAGAATTCATGTTTTGTAATTTCTTACTACTAACAAAACGATGCATTCAGTATATTAAAGTCCTTTACAAAAACAGATTATATTTATGTATGTCACTTATCAAGGACATTACCCCAAAAAAAAATCAATTTGAAGAACATGTAACCACTTAAATCCCAATCAAAATACATCTGAAAAAATATCAAATCACGCAACACAACAATAACTGCAGTCTCTGGGGTTTTATGAGTGACTTGCACGGTGGAAGCCTTCACAGTGCTCCCATGTAACGCAATGTGTGTGTGTGTGTGTGTGTGTGTGTGTGTGTGTGTGTGTGTGTGTGTGTGTGTGTGTTCGCCTAGTTGTATTCACCTGGTTGTGCTTGCGGGGGTTGAGCTCAATCAACTGGTTTTTTTTTCCACACATTCAGGAAGCAGCTCGTAGCAGCTGTTTAACTCCCTGGTACCTATTTACTGCTAGGTGAACAGCAGTAAAAATCAGGGTGAAAGAAAACTTCTGGCCATTTGTTTCTCGCCGGCGCTGGGGAAAGATTCCCCGGACCCTAGGATTACGAAATCCGAGCGCTGTCCACTCAGCTTTCAGGCCCCCCTGTGTGTGTGTGTGTGTGTGTGTGTGTGTGTGTGTGTGTGTGTGTGTGTGTGTGTGTGTGTGCTGTGTGTGTGCGTGTGCGTGTGTGTGTCACGAATTCCATAACACGTCTATAAACTAGAATCCTCATCTCCATTCTCATCACCATCATTATAATAATCCTTATCATTCATCATCCCCCACCATCATCATTGTCATTCATCATCATTATCATCATTCATCACTATACACCATCTTCCATCACTCATTATCGCCGTAATCATCATTACCTAAATGCTAAGGAACGTGACAGGCAGCAGTTGAACATGCACGATGGTGAACACATTTTGTTCACCTATCATGCTGTTCAACACACATCATGTCCAGCAGCTATAATACTGAGGTGTTAAACTCAAGAACGCCATTGTTCTGCTTCAGAACAATGGCACAGAACATCCATAGTGTTATTATTAACAAACTCTCGTGTAGATGAGCATTTGTGATGGTGAACAAGAGCTGTTCTTCTGAAGAACAGCCAGTCTGTAGAGCTTGTGAACGCCTCTGTGATGTTAAGGATTCTGTTTTTAAACAAACAAATTAAAAATGTAAAAACTAATCTTCAGCAGCTATTTTCTCCTAAGGTTACAATTATGTACTGATTGGTTTATTGCTCATTACCACCCTCGTCGTCGAACATTGAACTCGTTTACGTGTTCAATTCAACGCTTGAACACTAGTATTTAACAAGTACATAATAGGAACACCCGACATCCACAGGGTTGAACACCTTCTGTCTGGAGGAGGGGGGGGGTTGTTTACTGGTGGAGTAGATAGTGTTTCGCCCTCACATACATGGAGTCCAGGGTTCGAGTCTCCAAGAACCCCGATGAATGGGATCTTCATCGGTAAATGGGAAAAGAATATATAAAATCGTGTTTAGAATTTATCAAGAATCAAATTCGCGCCATCATTTAGAACGGCTCTTGAGAGACTTCATCTCCGATACTCACTAATTTCATTCTGTCTGTCTGTCTGTATGTCTGTCTGTCTGTCTCTCTCTCTCTCTCTCTCTCTCTCTCTCTCTCTCTCTCTCTCTCTCTCTCTCTCTCTCTCTCTCTCTCTCTCTCTCTCTCTCTCTCTCTCCAACACCCCTTTCAACCAACCCCATCACTCCAAACCTCGACAACACCCCCCCCCCATCAACCACCCCACACCACCCACCATACTCCCGGTTGATTGATGGGGATTTAGGCCACGGATCAACCGATACTTACACACACATTCGTGGCTCTAAGATGTCATTGAGGTCTCACACTCCCTCGTGGCGTTTCTAGCTTCCGTGCCTGTAGGTGTGATTTTAAGAGGGGCATCGGTCAAGGTGTTTTCATGTCGTGTTTATATCTCACTTTCTCACCAGATAAGTGAGGTATTAATCTGATTGTTGTTGTTTTTCTTGCAGAGGGGGAAGAGGGGGTTGTTGATTGTTATGGGGGGTTGTTGATTGTTATGGGGGGTTGTTGATTGTTATGGGGGGTTGTTGATTGTTATGGGGGGTTGTTGATTGTTATGGGGGGTTGTTGATTGGTATGGGGGTTGTTGATTGGTATGGGGGGGGTTAGTTTATATAATGACTTGGATGATCAGTAGTTTTTTTTATTTATTTGGATTGGTTAATCAATCGTTTATATTGATTTGCTGGCTGGTGAAGCTGTTTATATTGACTGATTGATTAGTAATCTTGATTGATTGGTTGATCAGTCGTTTATATTGACTTTTTGATTAGTAATTTTGATTGATTGGTTGATCAGTCGTTTATATTGACTTGTTGATTAGTAATTTTGATTGATTGGTTGATCAATCGTTTATATTGTTTGACTATTCGCTAAATCTGGTTTTCTCTTTTGCCAACACTTGGCCACTGACTGTGAAAGTTGGAATTTCACCGTTGCTCAAGTAGTTTTACACTATACATTAGCAGGTTTTTAAAGAAAGTTTATTGGATTGTCTGTAAGAAAACACTCAAAACATGCGGACAATTTGAAATATTGTCCGTCAGGTAGGGAGGAAAATTGTTTACCATTGTCTAAGTTGTTCATTTGTTCCTTTGTCACAAGTGAAGCAGCCGCTGAACTGGTTAGTGAAAACGACGGACGACACTTGACAGGTAAACGACGGACGACCCTTGACAGGTAAACGACGGACGACCCTTGACAGGTAAACGACGGACGACCCTTGACAGGTAAACGACGGACGACCCTTGACAGGTAAACGACGGACGACCCTTGACAGGTAAACGACGGACGACCCTTGACAGGTAAACGACGGACGACCCTTGACAGGTAAACGACGGACGACCCTTGACAGGTAAACGACGGACGACCCTTGACAGGTAAACGACGGACGACCCTTGACAGGTAAACGACGGACGACCCTTGACAGGTAAACGACGGACGACCCTTGACAGGTAAACGACGGACGACACTTGACAGGTAAACGACGGACGACACTTGACAGGTAAACGACGGACGACCCTTGACAAGGAAACGACAGAATCTCCTCGACACGACGACCTAAATGACCACGATTGCGTGAACAAACTGCCAGACTATATGAAGGGGGAATTAAATTACAAGGCAGCTTGTGACTGATGTTCTTCTGTAAGCTTGTAACGAGTCTGTGTGGAATTATGTA
The DNA here is from genome assembly GCF_040958095.1 of Procambarus clarkii. Lineage (NCBI taxonomy): Eukaryota > Metazoa > Arthropoda > Malacostraca > Decapoda > Cambaridae > Procambarus > Procambarus clarkii. Next base: position 20,862,912 of record NC_091180.1, on the reverse strand, counting down.
TTTGTCATTTTCTTGTAACAAAGCCTCACATATGTACTTCGTAGTTATCAACATATAACTCCTACATACAGTCAACTTTTCATATACACATATATATAACAGAAAAGTATACGCTCGGCAATATATTTTTTTTGTATTTATATATTCTGTAATATTTCCAACAATAGTTTCAGAATTTCACTCTTGGCATATTATATATAATGATGATAGTTATTACAATATCATATACTTTTTTTACATTCATTAGGTTCTAGGGTGATGAAAGTGAAAACAATGCTGAGTTTATTTGGTTATTTGAAGTACGGTGGGTATGCATTGGATACCATGCAGAGTGGGGATCACAATAGAGAGCTGAATGTTAGAGACTGTTATTGCAATGATGAGTCCAGAGACGCAAGTTCGATCCCTTTCAATGTCATAATATTTTCTCTTCAATATAATTTATATACAATATGTCTGACCTGTTGGGGTGACTATATATTATTATTATTACTATTATTATTATTATTATTATTATTATTATTATTATTATTATTATTATTATTATTATTATTGATAAAATCAGTAGAAGCCGTGATGAGGATTCGAACCTATGCTCTGGGTGCTCGCAAGCACAAGCCTTAGACAACTAGGCCCCGACATGGTCAAAAGGATTGCAACCTGGGATTCTATTGAATCCACGAAGGTTCCTGAAGCTTTCGCTGAAGCCAAACCAAAGTTTCACACAATTCCCCCCCCCCCCATGCACTCTGGCTCTGTCGTCCAGTAACGCTACCTCTAACACTTCTTCCTTCAATGCACTGAGAAATCTCCTTAACGTGACGTATTATTGAGAAAATCAATAGGAAACAGCGAGATACAAAGTAGCTCCAAGGAGCCAGGAAAGCAGAAAGTAGCTCCAAGGAGCCAGGGAGGCAGAAAGTAGCTCCAAGGAGCCAGGGAGGCAGAAAGTAGCCCCAAGAGGGTCAGGACACGACTCGGAAGGTCAGGTCAGGTCAGGCCAAGTTGCAATAAACGGAGGGAGTTTGTAGTTGTATTCCCCGCAATTCCCTGTATGCAGATGAAGTCATAATAGCTACCGGAGGTGATGTCACTTGCGGTGAGTGTCAAGACAAAGGCGCCGACGCGTAGGAAGCGGTGTGAAGGATGTTCCTACCTCAGAAGTTCATCTCATTCTTCTCATTCTGTTTTCATTAGGTGTTTATATGTCTTGTGCTTGTCAGTTGAAGATGTTCAATGTGCTATTCGTCAAAAGTCGCACGGGGTAACGATGCAACATTGCTCCTGTTGCAGATGTGTATCACAACCCCCCACTTCTTGTTCCTGCAGGAGGCTCCCTTACGGAGCTACAGTAGCAGTAGCACAAAGGTGCCTTTTATGTTGTTGCTGAGACGAGAAGCAGAGAGGCAATAAACAACTGAACCAGCTTTTGTTGTTTCCTCTTTCAATCAGAGGAAGCAAGTAGCAGCGCGAACTCTGCTACTGCTACTGCTGCTGCTACTTCAGCGGCTGCTGCTGCTGCTACTTCAGCGGCTGCTGCTGTTGCTACTTCAGCTGCTGCTGCTACTTCAGCGGCTGCTGTGCTGTTACTTCAGCGGCTACTGCTGCTACTTTAGCGGCTGCTGCTGCTGCTACTTCAGAGGCTGCTGCTGCTGCTACTACTTCAGAGGCTGCTGCTGCTGCTGCTACAGCTGCTGCTCTGTGCCCGGTGGGTAGAGGCGATTGCGGTAGCGGCCAGGAACGTGGGTAACAGCTATTGAAACCTATAATCAGTTTGCCGTGCGTATTATCGCTAGAAAATTATAGCAAATCAACATTATTCAATGTCAAGGGCACGAACATCCGCCTGAAATAATAATAATAAAAGATTTATCACCTAAAAAAAGGTAAAATCTTAAACATTTAATATATGTGTTATCTTTATTTTATCGGGCGGAGGAACTCTTGATAAACTAAATAACCAGATACAGATTAATTATTAAATTAATATTCTTATTAGTTGAAGGTAAAATGTGTAGTATTGTATTATGTTGTTCTCTTTCTTCTTCCATCTCTCCCTTCTCTCTCTCTCTCTCCTCTCTCTCTCTCTCTCCCTCCCTCCCTCCCTCTCTCCATCCCTCCCTCTCGGGCGCGCCCAACCCGGGTTCACTTTACCCGAAATTAGAGGGAGAAATTGCTCCCAAACACAAAAGATACGATAAAAAGTTACGACTGTCATTTGGAAAGCATATACGAGGCAACTTAGCCTTTGAGAGCAGCCCGAGAAGGAGGCGGCGTCGCGCTAATAACACGCGCTTTCCTGGCGGGGTCGCGCGGACGCAGGAGCGGTGCACAAATGACACCTTCCGCGTGTGTATGTCGGAGTTGGAATGAGTAGTGTCGCCGGGGCGCCGCCAGAGGGGGTGGTCGAGGACTACGAGCCTACTGGTAATTACCCTGCCCTTACTTGCTGTGGGTAAGTAGGGTTATATACAAGACACGACTTGTTGGTGTTGTGACAATAGTGGTGACAACATGGGGGGAAAGGAAGGAAAGGGAGGGGGGAAAGGCAGGGGGTTGGTGGGGAAGAATGAGAAGGGAGGGTATACAAGATGGCCGCCATCCGAACCACAGCGACGTAAAAACAGGTGGGTTATTTAAGCATTTAATTGCCAAAAACCGTAATTTTGAAGATGAGTCATTAACTACTTGCGAAATAGATGGACATAAATCATAATAATAGTTTCAGCGAGACGTTAAGCAAAACAAAAAAATGTTGGCTGAGGGAGATAAGTGGTCCAGGGAGCTCTTAAAATTAGCTTAGACCCTTAATTCATATGCTGCAGTAGTTACACCATTAAATTCCCCGACACTGACGACCTTATTGAAAACTGTCTGGACGGATTCAGAGCGGTTAGATCATTAGCGACGTCACCTTGGCCCCATGCTCGCAATGTCCCTTGCGAGCGATTTCGTCTGGGTTCGAGCCCTGGAATAATCGACTAGGCGCTAATCCTTAAATTCCCTTTCCCCCCCCCCCCCCCTGTTTACCCAGCAATAATTAAGAACCGCGTTGTAAACCACTTGGCGGGGTCTAGTTACAGAGAAAACTAGTCAAAAACTAGTCTTAGCATGAGCTATGGGAAGGGACAGCCTGCTAACAGGGGTTAGAGGTTGTTCTGGAATATGAACAAATCCACAAGGGCCGTGACGAGGGTTCGAACCTTGTGGATTTGGTTCGAATCATCACGGCCCTTGTGAATTTGCTCATTTGATGCATCACGCTATTGTGATTTATATGTGTAATTGTTCTGGTACCCACCAGTGTGAAAGAAATATATATTATAAATGTGTACTGGCCATTTTAAAGAAAATGTATTGTGATATATCCGTCGTATAAAATATAACAGACCATTTCAGAAATATAAGTGGCCTTAATAACCCTCCAGAGACTGATCGATCTTCAGCCCAACACCAAACTGCAACACAACATTATAATGAATACCAAAGTATTTAAAACTTTGGTATCTGTAGATATCTTTATAACTCGAGCTACTTTGTGTTCTTCGGTGCTTTCTGGCAGTATGGGTTCGAGTCACTTTAGGGGGTGTGAGCTTCCGAGTTTTAGAATTATATATATATATATATATATATATATATATATATATATATATATATATATATATATATATATATATATATATATATATATATTAGGATAATAGATAAACAAACTAAGTACAGATCATGATGTAATTAATAAACACATTCATAGTGTCTTGAAAGAGTGAATAATAATTCCTTCGCTATGGAAAGGCGTTATTCCACTATGATATTGTTTTCCAAGAAGAGAGTCATCAAGCAGAGAATTGTGTTATTGTAAATCTGGAGAGAGAGAGAGAGAGAGATTTCAACGCTAAGTGTAGGTAGTGATCATAGTTGAGGAATGGTTCTTAAGGTTATCTTGAGATGATTTCGGGGCTTTTTTAGTGTCCCCCGCGGCACGGTCCTCGACCAGGCCTCCACCCCCAGGAAGCAGCCCGTAGCAGATGTGTAACTCCCAGGTACCTATTTACTGCTAGGTAATAGGAGGATCAGGATGAAAGAAACATTTTGCCCATTTGTCTCCGCCTTCATTGGGGATCGAACCCGGAACCCCAGGATTACGAATTCGAATCGCTGTCCACCCGGCTGTCAGGCACCCGATGCATGGTGACCTGCATAGCTTGCTAAATACCTTAGTTTTGTCCTCACTGGCTGATTAAATCCTCTAGTACGAACCACTAAATATACCACAGTGAAGCATTGGGAATTATTGTGTTGAAGAGACTTCAACGTCGAGAGTAGATAGTGATCCAAAGGTGGAGTGGTTACGTGAGTTAATGTTATTGATTGTAGTATACCAGGTGGCGAGGGGTTTAGAATGTGGCAGATGTTGATGTAGATGTTAGTAGCATACATAGTTTGTGTTTAACAGGGCTTAATAGTTTTTGTGTTTACCATTTAACATCTGAATATGTGTTGTTATCTTCGATTTTGGTCTCAGGCATCCGCTTAGTCAACTACTCTGCCTCTTCATCTTCCTGCTGCTCCTCCTCTTTCTTCGCCTCCTTATCTTCCTCCTCCTCCTCTACCTTCTCCTTCTCCTCCTTCTCCTCCCCCACTTCTTCCTCTACCTCCTCCTCCTCCTCCCTCCAGCCAGGCAGACATCATGATGAACAGTCACAGTTTCAGCCTTTGGCTCCACTTTTTTTATTTTTGTTCACTTTCTGACGACATCCAGCATCCCTTCTTGCGTGGGAGACGCCATTTCATCTTCGTTGTGTGTGTGTGTGTGTGTGTGTGTGTGTGTGTGTGTGTGTGTGTGTGTGTGTGTGTGTGTGTGTGTGTGTGTGTGTGTGTGTGTGTTCGTGTGTGCGTGTGTGTGTGTGTGTGTGTGTGTGTGTGTGTGTGTGTGTGTGTGTGTGTGTGTGTGTGTGTGTGTGTGTGTGTGTGTGTGTGTGTGCGTGTGTGTGTGTGTGTGCGTGTACGCATCTAATAATGACTGATTGCGTACGCGCTCTTGTTCTCTTCATAGTATTCTCTCTCTAATTTCCCATTTTTAACATTTTCTCCAACCACTATCTCTCATTTTTTGACTCCTAGAAAAGATCAATGACGATGCTTCGCATCGCTGAGCGTTCGGTTATAATCCTGTTTACTGTTCTTCGTTGTATTTTTGGCCCTGTTTCTCCCAGCCTTTCCGGCCGAAAAACACACACATATGCCTCACTCGAGCGAAAACCAGCTTCCTGCAGTGATGAGACTTCGCTGCCCCATCGCTACTCGCCATGTTCCCAGAGAGAGAGAGAGAGAGAGAGAGAGAGAGAGAGAGAGAGAGAGAGAGAGAGAGAGAGAGAGAGAGAGAGAGAGAGAGAGAGAGAGAGAGAGAGAGAGACGTGTCTGCCAGCATCTATACCCATCCACCGGTGATCCAAGAGCCTAAAAACGCAATGGTGTGTCCTGCCCATGGCGGTGACTTTTCGAATGCGAGTTCTTAAGGATCACGCTGATGAGGAACGAGGTAGACGAAGGCTTACGTAACATCTTCTCAGTTCCTTCGACAGGTTCCGGATGCTGCTGATGCTCCTCCTCTTCCTCCTCCTGAATGGTGAATAGATCAGGTAGGCATCAGTGCATGGTTGTAGAAACAAGACGATTGTGCAACGCGGCAAGTCTCTGATGACAATTCTTTTGCGAAACTAGTTGCCGCCTGGTGCCCACCACAACAGTCGGATATTTTTTTTACTCAAAAAAATATGCTGCATCAACGAAGGCTTTCGAGCATTGAGTGTGTCCGGAAGACGAGGAAGTATATGTGTGACTTTGTCGGATATCTTACATAAGTTCTGTCGTCAGATACCAGGCTTTTCATTCTCAATAATGATTGGGGTATTTTTTCTGTGTCCGAAGTGGATGAAGAAGCGGTTCTCGTACTGTCAACAGCTGGGTCTTGCATATGACTTATACTCATTATTAGTCATCGAACTGAGGCCGTAGATGAAATACTATTTACAGACTTGACGACATGATGATATTACTCATATTTAGGGAATCATGAAGAATATTTTATATTACTCGTAATCGTGAAATATAGACAAATAAATAGGTGAACGATAGATACATGTCCATATAGAGTCCCATGTTTATTATAGAGGCACATGTCAGTTATATAGACACATATACATTATAATGAACGGAAAAGCAACCAAAGTAAGAATGGGCGCCTCCACAACACACGACCACAACTCTCTCACAACACACGACTACAACTCTCTCACAACACACGACCACAACTCTCTCACAACACACGACCACAACTCTCTCACAACACACGACCACAACTCTCTCACAACACACGACCACAACTCTCTCACAACACACGACCACAACTCTCTCACAACACACGACCACAACTCTCTCACAACACACTACCACAACTCTCTCACAACACAAAACAACCTGCTGGAACCCCAACATTTCACCCGCCATGAAAAGATACAATTGTACAAGTTAGGGGAAACAGGAATGAGTGTGAGGGACGGTGCTGTTCTCTTGACGCTGCTATACTCAAGTTCAACTATGTCTATTGAGACAAGAAAGAAATACATCTTAAAGGGATAGAGTAGCTTAGGCTATTTCTACCCCCCTGTTGCTATACTCTTGACGGCGCTATACTCTTGACGCTGCTATACTCTTGACGGTGCTATACTCTTGACGCTGCTATACCCTTGATAAGGCAGTCCTTAAACAAATTATCATAGTGACAATTCTTGTTAAGAATTGCTGGGAATAACACGGAGGAAGTATTAAGAACAATCTTATGCTTGAAAGATAGTAACAATCACCTGATGTGTATAGCCTCTTATTCCCAATCAATGCTTGGTGATTACGCCCCAATAGTGAGGATTCACGCAGATTAAGACCTCTAGAAACTACTTTAAGGCCGTAGCAGACTGAAAAAAAGAATAGGCTAACAAACGGTTGTTTGAATTTGCCGCCAGCAAATGCAATGTAATTAAGATTCAAGCTGGGAAAAGATACTGGATATATTGAATTAATGGATTACAGAGGCACATAATCGGTTCAGGAACTGAACCCTCTAGTTCGTTTAGCTAAGCAAATAGCAATCTTTTGAGACGCTAATTACACAATTATTAATGTTATATATACATGTACAATTAATGGAAAGAAAAAAAGACACCTAGTTAGAAAAAAAATACATGTAGACTGATTGCACATCGAATCTAGTTCCTGAAATACACATTCAATACACTTCAGTTGCATTTGCATGAATTGCAAACATAATGATTCACTTCGGAAACTTCCAATCACTCACTACTGTGTACACTGCGTTTGCTGTATAGGACACGGGACAAAGTCCAATGATTATGTCCCCAAACTAGTCTTATAGCTCCTAGACAAGTTACAGCCCCGCTCCTGTGACAGGTAAGTCGGCTACGGGATCACCATAGCCCGTGCTACTTGCAACTTTTTGTTCCGAGTAGTTGAATGTTAAACAACAACAGCAGCTCTTAGGAAATTACTAAGAAAGACTAAGAAATTGGACGTATACATTCATGGAAGAATGAAGAAACAGGAAGGACATGATCACGATATACACAATACTTAAGAAAATGCACTGGCAATTTAGAATTAAAAGGACACGAATGCATGGACAAAGGAAGGAATTAAGTAACTGAATTAGCAACAAAGGCTTTTGAATAAATTTATCTAGTGTCATAGAAGTAACTAAATGAAAACAATTAAGGAATGAAATGGTCGAGGCAAACTTTTTACAGATTCTAATCGAAGATTATCACAGAACAGAAATAATTCAGGAACTGTTCACCTTCGGCTGAATTTCGGGAGGCGAGATCCAGTAGTCCAGGAGCTACAGTTCACTCTTTATATATATATATATATATATATATATATATATATATATATATATATATATATATATATATATATATATATATATATATATATATATATATATGTCGTACCTAGTAGCCAGAACGCACTTATCAGCCTACAATGCAAGGCCCAATTTGCCTAATAAGCCAAGTTTTCATGAATTAATATGTTTTCTCTAGTTTTTTTCTTACGAAATGATAAAGCTACCCATTTCATTATGTATGAGGTCAATTTTTTTTTAATGGAGTTAAAATTAACGTAGATATATGACCGAACCTAACCAACCCTACCTAACCTAACCTAACCTATCTTCATAGGTTAGGTTCGGTTAGGTAGCAGAAAAAGTTAGGTTAGGTTAGGTTAGGTAGGTTAGGTAGTCGAAAAAACATTAATTCATGAAAACTTGGCTTATTAGGCAAATCGGGCCTTGAATAGTAGGCTGATAAGTACGTTCTGGCTATTAGGTACGACATATATATATATATATATATATATATATATATATATATATATATATATATATATATATATATATATATATATATATATATATATATATATATATATATATATATCGGGACCAAAGAGCCAGAGCTCAACCCCCGCAAACACAACTAGGTGAGTACACACACACACACATACACACACACACACACACACACACACACACACACACACACACACACACACACACACACACACACACACACACACACACACAGACCGTACAGGAAAATCCCACCTAGGATCAACGCGGGTGGGGACCGTCGGCCGCTATTGCAAAAGATTTCATTATAGATGGCCACTCCCCTTACCTCTTACATTAAGATACGCTACTTCGCCACCTCTTGCCGCCCCTCCCGCCGCGAAGTGGGCGTCCGGGACACGTTACTTGCCGGTGAAGCGGCCCCCGTTGATGTGGTTAGCAGTGAGGTGGTTTGGTGGCCGGTTGTGTGGGGGTCTGATGGCCGGTTGTGTGGGGGTCTCGTGGCCGGTTGTGTGGGGGTCTGGTGGCCGGTTGTGTGGGGGTCTGGTGGCCGGTTGTGTGGGGGTCTGATGGCCGGTTGTGTGGGGGTTTGGTGGCCGGTTGTGTGGGGGTCTGATGGCCGGTTTTGTGGGGGTTTGGTGGCCGGTTGTGTGGGTGTCTGGTGGCCGGTTGTGTGGGGGTCTGGTGGCCGGTTGTGTGGGGGTTTGGTGACCGGTTGTGTGGGGGTTTGGTGGCCGGTTGTGTGGGGGTTTGGTGGCCGGTTGTGTGGGGGTCTGATGGCCGGTTGTGTGGGGGTCTGGTGGCCGGTTGTGAGGTGATTTGGTGGCCGGTTGAAGCCAAAGCAGACGGCGGGTGTTGGAGGAGAAAACACCGACCTAACACATGTTGAAAGCAAAAGGTGGAAATACCCAGGAGTTAATTAACCGTTCAACAGCGTGTCAAAAAAAGTGGCCAGTTGACAGGTGACACGACCAAGAGTGACTGTACCAGCTGAATAGAAAGTGGTCAAGCCAATGTACAGTTGCCAGATCAGCACTCAGCTGACCAGCAATGATACAGGTAACTGTGGAATTGCCAATTAAGCAAATTGAATTGATTGTCTTGGTAATGTTAAAGCCGGGAAGCAAATTTCAAGCAAAATTGGATAGTGAATGAGGCTGTAATTGATTTAACTTTTCAACTATCCATTTAGGAAACCAAATCAACCCGCTATCTCAACTAATTGGTCGCGTTTTAGACGTTAGGGCAATCAACGTTATAATGGCAACCTGCTATCAAAGGTAGCAGCTCACAGATATCAAGGTTTTTCCATATATCGGAGTGATGGGTAAGGTGGGTTGCTTGGGTTGGAACATTTCTAGTTAGGTTAGGTTAGATTAAGGTAGGTTAGATTAGGTTAGGTTAGGTTAGATTTGGTTAGGTTAGGTTAGGTTAGGTTAGATTAGGTTAGGTTAGGTTACGTTAGATTTGGCTAGGTTAGATTAGATTAGATTAGGTTACGTTGGGTTAGGTTAGGTTAGGTTAGGTTAGGTTAGGTTAGATTAGATTAGGTTAGGTTTGGAAGCTGAATTTTGTTTACAGAGTTGCTTAACAAAGAGTGCAGTGGTCAACTAACTATGTCCAGTCAGCTAAATCAATTGGCAGCTATACCATTAAGTGTCCAATGAGAGAGTATTCTTGAGTAGTAAGCTACTTATTAAGCCAGGGACATATTTAAATGGCCAGTTAGCTAACTGAAAAGTCAGGCAAGTAGTTATAATGATAACACTTGTCACTCAAACATCACCTCTTATTAGACATCGAAAAATGTCTAATTTCCGATTTTAGGTCCGTCCTGCACCTGAAACGGCCTGAAACGACGTCACTTCCTTAACTTTGGGCCAATAGGCCTTCTGCAGTTACCTTTGTTCTTATGTTCTTATGTTCTTATGTTCTAAGGGAGCAGGTCGGCCGAGCGGACAGCACACTGGACTTGTGATCCTGTGGTCCTGGGTTCGATCCCAGGCGCCGGCGAGAAACAATGGGCAAAAGTTTCTTTCACCCTATGCCCCTGTTACCTAGCAGTAAAAATAGGTACCTGGGTGTTAGTCAGCTGTCACGAGCTGCTTCCTGGGGGTGGAGGCCTGGTCGAGGACCGGGCCGCGGGGACACTAAAGCCCCGAAATCATCTCAAGATAACCTCAAGATAACCTTCTCATGGGTGGGATAGGTGTTGCGTCTACTTTCCTATATATAACAATGTGAACAATGAAACCCAGGACGCTGGTTCGATTCCCATCCTGCTCTAAGGATTTTATAATAGATATAAGCCCTCATCGTGGTGTCCGTGTGCATACAGGATTATATAATACATAATAAGCCATTGTCACTATTCAATTCTTGCAAGAATCGAAACCCAAGAAGATTTTTGCTTTCAGAAATGAAAACAGATTCTGTAAACACTGCAGGCATTCTGTTGTAGCCAAATTTGGTACAGATTTGGTACTGCTTCTGAATTAACAGTTTATTAGTAGTTTAACAAACGAAATTTGAAGTGTAGTACTGTGTTTTGACGGGTTTATTAGAGAGGGAATGTTTGTATGATGAGGCAACTGGTGGATGAGTCAGTGTATGTGTCTACTCACCCGGTGGGTGAGTCAGTGTATGTGTCTACTCACCCGGTGGGTGAGTCAGTGTATGTGTCTACTCACCCGGTGGGTGAGTCAGTGTATGTGTCTACTCACCCGGTGGATGAGTCAGTGTATGTGTATCTACTCACCCGATGGATGAGAGTCAGTGTATGTGTCTACTCACCTGGTGGGTGAGATTCAGTGTTACTTAGGTACTCCCTTATCCTATGGAGTACCTTCCCTTTCACTCTTGCCTGCCTCTCCAAATTTAGCACTAGTCTCTGGTGTTGCACTGTGTCAAAGGCTTTCTGGATATCCAAAAATATGCAGTCTGCCCACCCCTCTCTTTCTTGTATGTGTCTCCACGCACCCGGTGAATGAGAGTAAATGTCTCTCACTCTGAATCACACTCCGAGTGAGCCACAGACCTCAGCAACACACACACTTTTCACGTGGCAGGTCCCCACAGTGCATTGCAATAAGGAAAAAGAGTAATTCTTAGGATTATTGACCTTCCTTTTGCAATACGTGCATTGTTGCCTATGTTCTCCAGCGCCTGAGATCCCAGCCACGACAACATGCGCCATTCCTTCACTGTTTTTGTCAATCGCGAAGATCCGCAACGATTACAACTGTACAACGTAATACAATACTGAGGGTCTGAAGCCTTATCGTTTGGGCGGCGCCTGCCGGCTAACTATCAACAAAAACTTTTCACAGTTCGTCATTGGGTCGGCCACCACGGCTGATTTAAGCAGTCATGTTTCATTAGATTCGTATTAAAATCAATTTCTCGTAGCGTTTCGTGCCAGCGTTTCATAAATCATCGACTGCCAGGTCGCTTCGCGTCACTTTGACTTGGCGAAGAGATTAAATGACACCACCAGGGTCATTGTGAAGTCTTGAAGCTTCGTTCAGTGGGTGGAAGGAGGTAGTTGTGGGGTGGGGGGGGCAGACACACTCACACTTCCCAAAAGCTTTTGACGTAGTTCCGAATAAGTCACTTACTAAATGTACTTTAGAAGCTAGTGGGAATAAGTGAACGAGCGCGGAAATGGGCAAGAGGAGTATCTGACAGACAGGAATCAGAGAACCACAGTGAAGAAACAGGCGAGAAGTCGAACTGGCATAACTAACAAGTGAGTCTCACATAGATCAATACTACAACTCCTAATATTTCTTATTTGCCTTAACGGCCTATCTATATGGGCTGAACATGAGCACATAAGAATGAAGGTCACTGCAGAAGACCTATTGGCCCATACGAGGCAGCTCCTATTTATATCCACCCAAATATCCGTGTAGGCTGAGTCCTACACATGGATGTCCACAAACGATGTAATATTAATGAGACTCGAGATCAGATGAGTCTTATAAAATACTCCAAGATGACTTTGAAAAGCTGCAGAGTTGATCAAAGAAATGGCTATTGAATGTCAACTCCAGCATGTGTAAGGTTGTAACATTAGACAGGTAAGGTTGTAATAAACTGAAAGCGCTAGAACTTAGCGTCTCTAGAAAAGAGAAAATAGAGAGGAGACATATTTGAGATGTATAAAATACTTAGGGGTGACAAAAGATGGGGGGCGGGGAAGGAAATGTTCACAACAGGGCATGGATGAAAGCTTGTGAAAGCTGGTGACTGTTAAGTGGTCTTTAGAAAAGGAACCTCTAAATGTAGAGACCTGACAACAGCCTCAAATACCCCAGATGGAGTTACCCCTGCAACCTTGCAAGGATGGTAAACAGGTTGTGTTGGACTACACGTGTGCACTACTAAAACTACTTAGTAGTTTCCTGCATCTGTCTAGGAGGATACAGAAGACTAGTAAATACAGGGACTTCATGACATGGTTACAGGTTCGTGGCAATAGGCTCAGAGACCCTGGACGTCTGGGGTAAATATGCACTTAACTTAGTGGTGGTGGGAGCTGAACTCATTACGCAAACCAGAGACCAAATACCAGTTAGTTTCCTGGACAAGCGCCTCAGTGTCGCGACCCAGAGAGGAAATGCCTTTTGTACCATAGTACTCTCCCAACATATACACAGCTGAATGAGGTTTTTAGACAAAGGTTGCTATGTATATACGTGTTCTGTAAGCCCGTATACAATGTAATAAATTAATGCAGGCGATGAGTCACAATAACGTGGCTGAAGTATGTTGACCAGACCACACACTAGAAGGTGAAGGGACGACGACGTTTCGGTCCGTCCTGGACCATTCTCAAGTCGATTTATTAATAAATTAATAAATTATAATGAATAAAACGCAAATATGGTTTAATGAAGATGAAAATACTTAGGAAATATAGCTTAGTAATAGCTATAATAGAAATAATAGCTTAGGCCTTAACTATCTAGGAAAAATAGCTAAGGCCTTCTCTAAATTCCCTCAATTCTCTTTGACATAAATACTTCAGTAGACGAAGTTGTGAATCAACTTCCAGCCAATTGGACTTTTTCTGGGGTACAAGAGCCAGAGGCCTGTGTGGACCTGAGAGTTGATATCGAACATTGACGCGACGTGTTCTCGCCCAAATGGTCCTTGTGTGTGTCAGATGTTTTCTCCTGATGCAATGTCAATTCTTGGAAGGCAAATGGGTACACAATTCCCAATGCATTGTCCCAATGTCCAATGCACAATGCCACAATGCAATGTCTCCCCCTCAAGCGTAGGTACAAAAAATGGTGCTCCTGTGATGCTGATAGATTTCTTCATGAAATATTTTTAGTTATTGTGATGGGGTTTTCTTTCGTCCAGCTTCTCTACAGCGGAGGGTACAAGGGGGGGGTAAGACGAGTTGTAATTAGGTTTGGAGCTTTGTCTTACTCTATAAGATTTCTTCCTGAAACACGAGCTGGTAGTTGGTGTGCAAAAATGGTCTCCAAGTTACTGTTGGGTGAACTGTGGTGAACAGTTAAGGACTGAAAAGTTCTTAACTGTTGATATGTTCTTATGTCTGTTCATGTGTTCTACCAGGTTAATGCAGAATGCGTGTGTGTATTTACTATTTGTTTTTATTATTTGTGCCTGCTGAATCGAGCTATTAGCTCTTGGACCCCGCCTTTCTCACCAGTATATTTTTCCTCTCTTATGGCTACTACATATATGTCTCTTTAACACATGTACATATATCTCTAGGAAGCAATCCATAGCAGCTGTCTAACTCCCAGGTACCTGTTTACTGCTAGATAACAGGGGCATCAGGGTGAACGAAACTCTGCCCATTTTTGTTTCTGCCGTCAGCCGGAATCGATCCCGGACCCAAGAATTACAAGTCCAGAGCGCTGTCCACTCAGCTATCAGGCCCGCAATGTGTGTGTGTGTGTGTGTGTGTGTGTGTGTGTGTGTGTGTGTGTGTGTGTGTGTGTGTGTGTGTGTGTGTGTGTGTGTGTGTGCATGTGTGCGCGCGCGCGCATCACCCAAGATGCAGTCTACAACACCTGTGTAATTCTCAGGTACCTATTTACTGTTAGGAGAACAGAGGCATCAGGTGAACAAAACTGCCCAAACGCTTACGTTTTTCTATGTGTATTAAACCCTCGAGTTGGATGAGCCAAAGAGACACAGCTTACCGCTCCCCAGGCTCTCTCTCTCTCTCTCTCTCTCTCTCTCTCTCTCTCTCTCTCTCTCTCTCTCTCTCTCTCTCTCTCTCTCTCTCTCTCTCTCTCTCTCTCTCTCTGCGGGGAAAATATTACTCCAGTATATAATTAATGTGAAGCTGATGACAACTCCATTTCCAAACCGGTGACCTTAGCCCCCGGCAATACATTACTATGTCTGTCACCGCTGTCTGGGAAAATCACAACAGCTGCGAGAGATTAGAACAGACAGAGAAGAGAGACAGATACAGACAGAATAAACAGACTGACCAACACAGTGCATTAAGACGGAAAAAAAGGGAAGCAGGATACAAAAAAAAAACAAATTAATGACTCATTGTTTAAAAGAAAGAGATAGTTTTTCTCGACTTTCTAAGCGAGAAGCACAAATTGACTTAGCTAAATTAATGGGGGAAAAAAAGATACTGTCGGGTACACAAGTAAGGAAAAAAGATACATATACATACATTTAAGATAAATAAAAATAAAAACAGAGAGGCAGATGCGAAAAGAAATGAAAAAAAGGAGAGAGTAATAGTAGAGAGATTTAGATAGGATAAAAAAAGTTGAATAAAATGTAAGAAAATAATAAAGTTAAGGAAATAAAGATTAAATAAGAACAATCATATATATATATATATATATATATATATATATATATATATATATATATATATATATATATCAGTTATATTGCTGTGGCTCTTGGGTAACTGGTCCGTCTAATTGGACTAGTCGATCCAGTGACGGGCCCCATTCTTGCTGGACCCGAGTGCGGTTCTCGATGGTTCACGTTATTCCGTCACTTTGACCCTATATACCAGTTCCTTGTCTTCATACACTAGTTCCTTGTACTCATTCACCATCTCCTTGTCCTCATACCCCAGTTCCTTGTACTCATACCCCAGCTCCTTGTCCTCACACCCCAGCTCCTTGTACTCATACCCCAGCTCCTTGTCCTCACACCACAGCTCCTTGTCCTCATACCCCAGTTCCTTGTCCTCATACCCCAGCTCCTTGTCCTCACACCCCAGCTCCTTGTCCTCATACCCCAGCTCCTTGTCCTCATACCCCAGCTCCTTGTCCTCATACCCCAGCTCCTTGTCCTCACACCACAGCTCCTTGTACTCATACCCCAGCTCCTTGTCCTCACACCACAGCTCCTTGTCCTCATACCCCAGCTCCTTGTCCTCATACCCCAGCTCCTTGTCCTCACACCCCAGCTCCTTGTCCTCACACCCCAGCTCCTTGTCCTCACACCCCAGCTCCTTGTCCTCATACCCCAGTTCCTTGTCCTCATACCCCAGCTCCTTGTCCTCATACCCCAGCTCCTTGTCCTCACACCCCAGTTCCTTGTCCTCACACCCCAGCTCCTTGTCCTCATACCCCAGCTCCTTGTCCTCATACCCCAGCTCCTTGTCCTCATACCCCAGCTCCTTGTCCTCATACCCCAGCTCCTTGTCCTCATACCCCAGCTCCTTGTCCTCACACCCCAGCTCCTTGTCCTCATACCCCAGCTCCTTGTCCTCATACCCCAGCTCCTTGTCCTCACACCCCAGCTCCTTGTCCTCATACCCCAGCTCCTTGTCCTCATACCCCAGCTCCTTGTCCTCATACCCCAGCTCCTTGTCCTCATACCCCAGCGCCTTGTCCTCACACCCCAGTTCCTTGTCCTCACACCCCAGCTCCTTGTCCTCATACCCCAGCTCCTTGTCCTCATACCCCAGCTCCTTGTCCTCACACCCCAGCTCCTTGTCCTCATACCCCAGCTCCTTGTCCTCATACCCCAGCTCCTTGTCCTCATACCCCAGCTCCTTGTCCTCACACCCCAGCTCCTTGTCCTCATACCCCAGCTCCTTGTCCTCACACCCCAGTTCCTTGTCCTCACACCCCAGCTCCTTGTCCTCACACCCCAGTTCCTTGTCCTCACACCCCAGCTCCTTGTCCTCACACCCCAGTTCCTTGTCCTCACACCCCAGCTCCTTGTCCTCATACCCCAGCTCCTTGTCCTCACACCCCAGCTCCTTGTCCTCATACCCCAGCTCCTTGTCCTCACACCCCAGCTCCTTGTCCTCACACCCCAGCTCCTTGTCCTCATACCCCAGTTCCTTGTCCTCACACCCCAGCTCCTTGTCCTCACACCCCAGCTCCTTGTCCTCACACCCCAGCTCCTTGTCCTCATACCCCAGCTCCTTGTCCTCATACCCCAGTTCCTTGTCCTCATACACCAACTCTTCTTCATTTGCTGCTTCTTTCACCTGTCTCCTTATTCTCCTCTTCTCTCAATCTTTTATTTTCCATTCCTATCCATTTTTTCTTACATCTGGGCTGCGTCAGAAGATCATAATAACTAAGCAAAAACCAGCCCGAATAAGCAGGTTGACGGACGCTAATGATGCGTATATACGTCCCTTCTACCACGCTGGTAACGCAATTTAATAGTGTGTTCCACTTTAAAAAGAAAGACGCATGCCTCTTGATACGCTGTGAATGGTTGAGTAACTTACTGCAGCGTTTTGATATTAATATACGCTTAAGTGTGCGTAAATGAGGGCTTTTATCCACACTGGGGGCTCCTTAAGGTAGCGGAGTAGTCTTGTAATGGCCCGGTGGCTTTGAGGGTGTGTGTGCGTGTGTGGAGAGTGTGGGACAGATATGTACTCTAAGTGTAGGGTGATACCAGGTGTGGGGTCAGGAAGTCGTGTGTGTGTGTGTGGTGGGGGGAGGACGGTGTGTGTGTGGGGGGGAAGGTAGTGCTTTTGTGGAGGGTGAGTGTGTGTTTTGTATGTGTGTGTGTGTGTGTGTGTGTGTGAGTATGTGCAGCGTGTGTGGGTCAAAGAGTGTCTGTTTGTTCCTAGTAATTTATAATAAACTCGTTTAAAATATTGTTCTCAAATTTTGGTCAGTCTGCTAAAAATGCTTTGAATGAGAAAAAATAAGTAAAAGAGAGAGAGAGAGAGAGAGAGAGAGAGAGAGAGAGAGAGAGAGAGAGAGAGAGAGAGAGAGAGAGAGAGAGAGAGAGAGAGAGAGAGAGAAGAGAGAGAGAGAGAGACCTTCTCTACCCAGTCTGAAAATGAATCACAACAGAGCACCACTCAACCACCATCATACTCACGCTAATAGGCTATACTTTAGCATCACATTGTCATTAACCTGTTTTTCTGATACAGTCATTACATACATTCATGTAACCCTGCAGCTATTTCAGAGTCATGACTGATGCAGTTACAATGAGTAGCCATCCATGTAATTATTGCAATCATTATTGTTAGCATTGTCTTAATTGCTAGATAAAGAGTATGTGCATTATTTGATGCAATAGTATGAATTACTTTTAAAATGTTATTGGTATTATTATTATTATCTTATAGTCACTTTAAGCACCTTTCGTTTGGTGGTATTTTTTTTTAGTATGGAGGAAGCTCTGACGAAGCCAATTTGTATGGTGTATGGTGTATAGTGTATACCGTGTATGGTGTATAGTATGGTTGACTTTTCAGGGCTCAGAGTACAACCTCTCTTCCATGTTGTAGAGTCCAGATATAGGAACTTGTGTCAAGTGTGAACCATGTTTGTTAACTGTGTGTGTGTTGTGCTTTCTTGAGATTTGTCGAGCCGTTTGGGGAGTGTCTGTAGGCAGAAGTCTCAAATTAGTGGTAAGTTCTTCTTCTTGATATAGTTAGTTTCTAGCATTCATACGATGCTTAACTGTGGATATAAGCTCCACACCCCAGAGGGATTCGAACTCCGACAGTCAGAAGCTCAATGCACAACGGCGTACTCGAAACCCCCTCTAAATATATCTGTTTATTAATTTAAAATTCTTGTTTTTCAAGCCTTATAGAAGCGTCTTTTAGAGTTTATATATGGCCCTACGATATATATATATATATATATATATATATATATATATATATATATATATATATATATATATATATATATATATATAGATATATAGATATATAGATATATATATATAGATATATATATATATATATATATATATATATATATATATATATATATATATATATATATATATCCTTAGTCTATATCCTTAGCCCCAGGATAACAGTAGCTCGCTAACGTTATCCTGTTGCTAAGAAAAATGGTATGTAATAATTGGCGAATTTTTTCGTGTCTGCAGTAAAATTCAAGAGTGCATTCAACTGCACAAACACGGGCATTTTTAGGTTTTATTTAGAGATGTTGTTGAAGCAAACGTTGCATGTAAACGTTGTTGAGTCACTCGACTACCTTTCTATGTAATGGTTGCTGTAATAGCCACTAACTACCTTACGAAACGTTTCGTTACAGGTTTAAAGCGCAAAAGCACAAAGCCATTACGACTATATAGCCCTAGGAAGGGGTGGTTTAATTGGAAGAAAAAACCCTACGTTATTTAACCCACTCTAAAGTCATTTAAGTTCACGCACTATTAATTCGTATCGCGCCTATGAAAGGCCCCAACAACATGAAAAGCAATATACATGATGCAGAAAATATATATAGGCCGTACGAAGGGGTTTCGAACCCATCGTATAGCTTACATATTTTTCGAAATAAATCACAGTTTTATGATCGAACTGAGCATGAATAATAGACATAACGTTCTTGTATGATAGATACAACAACATCAAATTCATTTCGTAGGCATAGGAAGGATAGCCAAGCATACACACACATACACATACGAGAGAGAAATCTTTGGAACCTAAGTTGCTGGTGGCATCAATGCTGCCCATTAGGTCGGGAGCTACATAAAGGCTCCCGCCTGTACTCTGAGGCCTCATAATCACCACTAATGGTCTATAAGTGCCCAAACCCTCGCTAGGTATTAGGAGAATCACGTTCTCTACCGCTGGATTTACTCTCCTAATTCCGCTCATTTAAGAGTTTTAATTCTCCTTGTGCGGTCGACATCTGGCAGGGAAAAGACCGTCCGAATCGGTGATGAGTTAATTTCGTCCGCGAGAAAAACATTCGCTATTAAATCAACATTCTCTCCCTTAAATACAACTAATTTATCAGCAGCAGCGAACATTGTTGTACTTTAAGGCTTTGCAAGTCGATAAAGACAAATTATCTGACCAAATTCGACTAACTGCAGAGAGCAACGAAGTCAAGGAGGAAGGGATGCGGGGACGGGGCAGCTCGCACGTCAACTGATAATTGTTTGAATGGTTCTTTGTCGTGGAGGCGGCCCGGGACGCCCTTAATTGCATTCCCGGTAAACATGGCATTTTTACAGCTATAAAACTCGGGCTTTATTTGTATAGAAATGTATATATATATATATATATATATATATATATATATATATATATATATATATATATATATATATATATATATATATATATATATATATATATATATATATATATATATATATATATGTACATTTTACTGGCTCACCAAAGCCCGTGCTACATGGCCACTTCGTTCTGAGTAGCTAAATCTAAATCAACAACATATATACATATTCTGTAACGTTAAAATTTTCTGTAAGAGAAGGCAGCCTCAATGGTCGACAATGAGGCTGATTTAACAGCTTAGTCTAATTAATCGTTAGCGTCTTACTCTCAACCACTCTATTGCTCCTCCGGCCTCCCCCGAGCGGACAGGAAGAGAGCTATATACAGTCAAAATGACCCCTTTACCTTCTAACGACTTCCCATCAATTTCGTCTTCCTGGCTATAAATTGTACAACACTACACATCGTTTTGTTCCAGCCTTGATTCGCATACCGCCTGGCTTCCGGCTTAAGTAATAAACGAGTTTTGTCTCTCATGGAGGTTTTGGGGAAACCACTCGCTTACCGCGAAGTCAAAAAGGAATTGAGATCATTCCGAATTTCGACAACATTTCGTTGGGGGTGACAGCTACGGGAGGAAAGGAAATGTAAACATTGAGGAAGAGGAGACGCGAAGGGCGGTAATGTGAGAATAGTTAGCGGGGAAGATGGAATGAAAACAGAAGGACTTGCAGACTAGACATCACGGTAATGGAGAGATTACCATTCGAAACAGTACAAGTCTAGAAACCGATGGGATAAAGCCAATAGGTGCAAAGCCATCAGAGGGATTGCAACAGGAGCACCTGTTGCTCCAACAGGTTCAGCGCCATCAGAGGGCGCAACAGGTGCAGGTTACTCACAGGTTACTCACAATCGACTTGAGAATGGTCCAGGACGGACCGAAACGTCGTCGTCCCTTCACTTTCTAATGTGTGATTTGGTCAACAGGTTACTCTTCCGTTTCTAAAGAATGCAAAACATATTTACAATATCGTTCTTTGCGAGTATCGCTCCAAGTACCCCAAGGATAAACCTTCGATATCCGGCTCTGAATTCGTTTGGATAACTTGCATCCGTTCTGATGTAGGGTGAGGAAAACCCCTCTCACGGTGCAAGGGAAGGTAGTCACCCTTGCGTTGGTTGCCAGGATCAGCATCCCCTCGGCCCGGTCTCTGACCAGGTCTCCTGGTTGGTGGTCTAGTCAGCCACACGGGTTAGACGTAGCTATTGGCAGCCTGACGTATGAATCACAGCCTGGTTGATCAGGTATCCTTCGAAGGGGCAAATATTGATGCTTGGATTGCTAATGTTGCAAGATGTGAAGTCTAACATCTTCTTGGCCCTTTGGTTTAGCAATTGCTGTGTCGATTATAAACGCCGGCTGCAAGTTTTAAACTATTTATAAAGCATTTAGTTCTTCCTGTATTGTTTCTAAGTCTTCGTCTCAATTGTATTACCCCGGACTATGTAAGTTATTAACAAATATCTTAATATCGCTGAAGCTCATTCTTGCAACTTGATCATTCTTGCAAACTTGCGAAGAACAAAGCAGCTCCGTCGACTCTTCACTTCTGAGTTTGCTGGAATTATATTGTTCCAATATTTCTTGTGAGATAACCGTGGCCATATTGAGTGTAAGAGGTCCTCCTCGAAATCCAGCATCCGTCTTGAGTAGAACAGTTTCAAAATCCTTATCGAACTCCAGGTATTTCATATCATAATGGTCCCACTTACTGTGTTTAATGTTACATAATTTATTCCCCCATTTCTTATAGTGATATAGAGCTTGATTTCTCTACGATAACTTTTTTCTTGTTTAAAAAGTCTCTATTTCGATGTCACTTATAAGCGTCTTCTTATTTGGTGGCTCTAAGTCTAATGTATATTCCATTTTGAAAGCCTTTGGGCTCGGCATTTGTTTCTTGTATAATCAACTTAACTTTAAGTCAATGTGACTTAAGTCAAAGATACTGTTGCGTCCAGATGATTATGATAAGTCTATTCAGGTTTCATGCTCTATCTATATATATCTTAGGGTCCCGGTAGTACAGTCGGGTTCGTTCTCGACTCACAATCGAGAACTTCAGGTTCGAATCCCGGGCGAGAAAGAAATGGCGTCTGAGACTCAGACTCAGTAGTTTACCCTCATAGTGAGTCTGGTTACTCAGCTGTTTACAGACGCGGCCTCCCCCCCCCCCCTTCCTCACCAGCTATTAGCCGAGTAAACATCTCTCACATTTACTCATGAGCGCACAGCTTGCCAATGTTTGTTTACATCTGTCTTCAGCTCAAGTATCCCCAAACAAGCTCAGTACACAATTGCTCAGTATAGACTTAAATCCGTATAAACCTCAGAGAGGTTTACGTAAAGCGAGAAATGAGGTTCCGATTTGTTTTTTTAAACCGTTCTAGACAGAATCTGTGCATTACTGAGCGTGAGACCTCACACGGATTACTGTGGATTACTGAGCGTCTTCAAGAACGCGTGGGTAGGATGGCGTAGGGGTGTGCTGACAGCATTGGTTCATGTGCACCACTGGACCATCCGTCTATCCGTCTATCCGTCTATCTGGACCATTGGTGTAGCAGATAGACTTTGTACCTTTTTTCATTACATATTATGCCTTACATACGAGCCTCTCAATCCCTTTTCAAGTTCCTGAAAGCTTTCCCGTCGGTAGAAACATTTTGGCAAATGTTTCCTAAGCGCTTCTGTTGGTGTGCCTCTGGTGGTAGATTTTGTATCTCGTCTACTCCAATGTCTTTCTTCTATTTCCGAAGTGGGTAGTTATGTTTTCTTTTGTTTCCATTGTGTACTGGATGTCAGGTTTTCTCACTCCTAATCTTAATTTCATAACTTTGCACGGGTTTGGGTTCAAGTCCAATAGCCACTTCTCAGACAACCTTTATTTTGTTGGTAATATATGAATGTTATGAGGGTGCCTGTGTATGTGAGTGTGTGTGTCGTTGTGTGTGTGTGTGTGTGTGTGTGTGTGTGTGTGTGTCGTAGTGTGTGTGTGTGTGTGTGTGTGTGTGTGTGTGTGTGTGTGTGTGTGTGTGTGTGTGTGTGTCGTAGTGTGTGTGTGTGTGTGTGTGTGTGTGTGTGTGTGTGTGTGTGTGTGTGTGTGTGTGTGTGTGTGTGTGTGTGTGTGTGTGTGTGTGTCGTTGTGTGTGTGTGTGTGTGTGTGTGTGTGTGTGTGTGCACGCGTGTGTGTGTGTGTGTGTGCACGCGCGTGTGTGTGTGTGTGCACGCGTGTGTGTGTGTGTGTGTGTGTGTGTGTGTGTGTGTGTGTGTGTGTGTGTGTGTGTGTGTGTGTGTGTACAACCAGCAGCTCGCCTCACACACCAGCAGATGGGTAGCGGAGACTTAAGTAATGTCAAGACTACCTCAGGTGTGTGGAGCTTCTTTATTAAAAGGATTTCCTCCCTGTCTCTCTCTCTCCCTCTCTCTCTCTCTCTCTCTCTCTCTCTCTCTCTCTCTCTCTCTCTCTCTCTCTCTCTCTCTCTCTCTCTCTCTCTCTCTCTCTCTCTCTCTCTCTCTCTCTCTCAAGAGTTCCCAGGGGATTCATCTTGGACGTGGCATAATAGTCCGCCGTCCACTTACATAGCACTAAATATAATGAAAGTCAGGATGGGCCGTGAGGGAGAGGGCGTCCGGCCAGCGCGCGCAAGTCCCGTCGCTTCTAACCTCGAAAATGAAGGTAATTCCATTACATATTTTTTTTAGTGTCGTTTTCTGTCCTTATGTTTCCTGCCGAGTTATACGAAAATTAGTTTAATTTTATTGATCTCGGATTTGTTGGTTCACAAATTGAACCAAACTGGTTGGTTTGTTGGGGATTTTTTTTTTATTTTTTGTGGGGTATATGTTTCGCATTGACAAATAATTTATCTTGTTTCGTCATAATTTGAGGATATACCACAGAGTAACAGCCTCTATGGAGGGGGGATAGAGGTTGTTACTCTGTGGTATATCCTCACCTCCCTTCCCCCCCCCCCACCAACCCACAACCCACAATCTCACCCTCAACCCCACAATTCACCTCACCCACAAATTCTCACAATTTTCGCGAATAGAAGATCATTTTATCCAAATGCCTGTTAAGAAGGTCTGCTTCGTAACAAGGAGTTACCCAGAAGCCACTTTGCTCACGCAAGAAGATGGAGTAGAGAGAGGGGGGGTAGATGGAGGAAGGGGGGAGGGGGGAGAAGGAGGTGGAAGAGGAGGGGGAAGGTAGAGAGAGGAGGGAGAGGTAGAATGAACGATATAACTGTCGTCACGGAGCTAGTAACCCCCTATTACGGGCTCACCATAGCCCGTGCTACATGGACACTTCGTTCTGAGTAACTAAATCTAAAACAACAACAAGCTGGTACCCAACCACTTGGTCTGGACGGTAGAGCGACGGTCTGGCTTCATGCAGGTCTGCGTTCAATCCCCCATCCGTCGAAGTGGCCGGGCACCATTCCTTTCCCCCCGTCCCATCCCAAATCCTGATCCCTTCCCAGTGGTATATAGTGGTAATGGCCTGGCGCTTCCCCCTGATAGTTCCCTCCCCTAGTAATGAGAGTACCGGGGTAGTAAAGACAGGCTTCTACAGTATCTCCCGACCAGCTCACTAAACTTTATTGCCCTAAACTCGTCTGCCAGTTTTTTATTAGTGTCTGAAATTACTGCGGCTTCAAATTGCCGCTTTTGCCAGAGCACACCGTCCCTGGTAGCGACCCCCCTCGGGGCACGCCAGCCACCACAGCCCCGTGGACCCCCGAGGCTGCCCAGCGAAGTTAGTTAGGTGGGAGGGAGGAGAGGGGGGGGGTAGATTCCAGACGCCTGGAACCCCAGACCTTACTGACCTCAGTGCTTTCAGCGACATTAGGTGGGAGGATTATACACATTCAAATGTTGACCAGACCACACACTAGAAGTTGAAGGGACGACGACGTTTCGGTCCGTCCTGGACCATTCTCAAGTGTCGACTTGAGAATGGTCCAGGACGGACCGAAACGTCGTCGTCCCTTCAACTTCTAGTGTGTGGTCTTGTCAACATACTTCAGCCACGTTATTGTGACTCATCGCCTGCACATTCAAATGACTTGAAAAGCCCCAAAACCCTTTGAAATACTATAAATCAACACAGCTTTTAGTGACACTTAAAACTGAAGACCACAAGAGCTAAAATTCACGATCAATAGCATAGATCTCACCTGAGCTGAGAAACTGTTGATATACTTTTTCATGTAGTGATCTTGGGAGGGCCTGAGATGAGCCTGTAAACTCCCTCAGATCACTCAGTAAACCACTTGGACTGGCCAATCCATAAACGGCCTCGCTCCTTGCAGGTCGGCGCTCTATTCCCGATTGCCCAAGTGATTGGGGTGTCGTTCTTTCACTTCGTCCTCCTATTCCATCTCCTATGTTGTCGTCGTATCCCTTCCACGTGCTGTATTGTCATAGTGTCTTAACATTTTCTCCTTATAATATCCTTTCGTTTCGTTCAGCTCACAGCTTCTGTTGAAAGCTTAGATGCTTTAGCGCCGTTCATATTCCAGAGGCTCCGAGGACAGCCCGTTCTCGCAAATTTAATAAGTCAATATTGACTTATTAAATATGTGCATAGGTGACATACTTAACATAATAGATACCCGTAAAAAGATTCATAGAAAACACTGACCTTACCTAACCTACTTAGTATGTTAAGATAAGCATCTTATTGCTTCGTAATTACAATTATTACCTAACCTATAATAGGTATAGGTTAAGTAATAATTGTAATTACGAAGCAATAAGATGCTTATCTTAAGATACTAACAAGGTTAGGTAAGGTTGGTGTTTTCTATGAATCTTTTTAAGGGTATCTATTATGTTTAGTATATCACCTATGCACGTAGTTAATAAGTCAATATTGACTTTACGAATTTGCGAGAACGGGTTGCCGAGGAACGTATCACGCTTCAAAGTGCGAATTTAGTCTTGAGGGTCCTGGAATCTTGGGGATTTTGGAATCATGAATGACCTGGAATCTTGAAGATCCTAGAATCTTGTGGTTCTTGGTGTTTAAAATTTCTATATTCTCATGGCTCCAAGTGATCTTCAAGATTCCAGGTCATTCATGATTCCAAAATATCCAAGATTCCAGGACCCTCAAGACTTCAGACTTCTCGTGATCACTTGAACATTAAAATTTAGAAACCACAAGACTCCTCAATGTTCATGACTTTACAGAGACAATAAATAAGAGGATCCAAAGAAACATAACTCAGAAACAAACAATTAGACAGTTGTTTTTTCACAGATTCAAAGATACATAGATACAAATATATGCAGAGAGATACATAAAGATAGCTGGGGGAGTAGGGGAGGGTGGGAAAGACAGACACATAAATCCAGAAGCAGAGTTATACAGAGAGAGAGAGATAGAGAAATAGAAAAGGGAAGAGGGAGGGAAAAAAGGGGGGACTATTAAAGCCACAAGCAGAAAAGGTCAAAGGTGAGAGTGGTCTTGGGGGTGTTCCAGCACCCTGGGGGTTAAACGCTTAGACGAGGAGCTCATCAATTGCCCCCACAAGTCTTTCTTTCTATATATACCTTTTTTCGTCCCCTACTGTTATGGTGGTCAAGTCAGAAAGAGAAAATTCATTACTCGAATATATGCAACTGGGTCTATAAACGTCCGAGTCCAATTGCAGGAAAACCAAACCATACTAACGCTAAAACCTCCTTTCGTGTCCTAAGTATCAACGGGGGGAATTATGTATACATTGTTGAGAATGATGCTCTTTACTGGAAAACCAAGATCCATTCGATAATGCCTTGGGAATAACGAATAGATGAGTTCCCCCCATTACACGAGGCGGACGGGGCGGTAGATGCCAGCCAGGCTCCCAAAAAAACAGTGGCCACATACGAAATTGCTAATGAGAGGGTTGAGGAAGGCATAATATACAGTAGCACTTAATGTTAGCTCGGGGGACACCACGACCACCCTAGTGGTAGTGTCTGGGAGGGTGGAGACGGGGGATAGACAAGCTGAGGAGTTGCAGAGGAATAGGTAGAAATGTTTATATGTTTCACCCTACTGGAATCCCCCTCTCCTCTCCCTCTCTCAGGCCATATACACTCTCCCTATCTCTTCTAACTTACGTCATTCATGTTTGATGGATTGATGAATATTAAGCCACCCACAAGGTGGTACGGGGATGAATAGCCCATACGAGAACTCACCGTTAATGTGCAACAGACCCCCCTTAAATACCCTCCTTGTTTCTCCTCACACACATACACACGTTTCAATATCTGCCAAACACATGCCCTTCTCGTCAATCATCATACACACACCTGTAGACATTTTCACTAAACACTGTCTTCATCACTGTAATATCTTCACACCACACCCGTCTACACCCACACATACTCTCCACAACTACACCCACACACACTCTCCCCATCTACACCCACACATACTCTCCCCATATCCCCCCTATCATTGTAACCATTTTCACTACACACCATCAACTTAAGCAAAACGCTGTGCTTAGAATCCAAACATTCTTTGCGTTAATATCTGATTACGCATAGTTTTTATTAACAAACTTAGGCACATCTGCATCTATTCACTTACCCTTGAATGTATAAAGGGTTACATAGTGCGTGTCTGGCGCTAGCAATGTTATGTTACAAAACTCCCCGTCTCACAGGATGGTAAGTCATGAAGGGCCTGTGATTAGTAGCCTACATTGAATGCATTATGAACTTTGAATGAACTCTGAATGAACTTTGAATGCATTATGAAGATATCAGGAACACGAGAGTGAATCAAGTCATTGAAAGATCCAGGTACAAACTCTCAGAGTTTGTACCTGTGTCTGAGTTTGAGCACCTGGAGTGCTCAGGATTGGGAGATCCGTCACCTGTAGCCACCTGCCACAGGTAACCTGCCACACCGTCACCTGTAGCCACCTGCCACAGGTAACCTGCCACACCGTCACCTGTAGCCACCTGCCACAGGTAACGGTAACCCAACCTGATCCTGGCAGCCACTGTGTCGCACAGTCTGGTGGACGTTTTGTGCTGCCCATATACACAAGTTTCAGACGTAAACAAAACAAAACTTTTTACACTAGACTTTAAAGGACTTTAGAAGTCTGTAATCTCTCTCCTGTCAGAGATGTTTGAAGTCTTAACAACAGAAATGGGTATATCTAAGTCTAGTTCAAAGTCTTCGTTGTTACGTGCTAATTTGACTGTTATGTCTAAGTCGTTATGATGAGTTATATTTGTGTGAGATGGAATCCATACAAAAGATAATGTGATCCCTTTATTCTCTGCAGCGAACAGGTTATTTATAACTATTATAATGTTCTTGCTGTATATACAAATATTTAAACGAATCTCCCGTTTTTAATATTTAAACGGGAGAGTATTGCGTGGCGCGAGTGACGGTGGATTTTTTTCATTGCCTTTGACACCACAGCAATGGTGCCAAAGCCGTTATATAATAATAATTGCAACATACATAATATATAATAATAGTGACAACTGCAGAAGGCCGTCTAACCTATACGATACAGCTCCTATTTATACCCACCCAAACTCTTTCATATGTCTAACCTACGCTTGACAAACATCTCCAAGGGATACCTGATCAACCAGGCTGTGACTAATACGTCAGGCTGCGAGCAGCCGCGTCCAACAGCCTGGATGGCCAGTCCAGCAACGAAGAGGCCTGGTCGACGACCGGGCCGCGGGGTCGCTGAGCCCCGAAATCACCTCAAGGTAACGCTTGGAACCATCCAGTGATCCCGCTTAGTATGTTATCCGGTATTTCTGTCCCATAAATCAACAAGAACCGAAGAAGACCATAAGAATAAAGATGGTATAAGAAACAACAGAAGGTCAAATTGTTCCACACGAGTTCGAACCCTCATCACGGCCCTTGTGTATTTGTTGAACCAGACACCACCCGATACTGAGACAGCAGGAAGCCCTAGTGCAAGAACCAACCCTCCGTTTGAGTCCACTTGAGGGCCAAATAACCACTAAATGACGCCGGGATTCCTATATCAAAAGCGTTTCTTATATCCACTAGTATTACTGTGGTAAGCGCTGACGGGTCTGATACTAGCCCGTGGCTGCGCCCCGGGACGGTGTATTTGAGAACTTCAGAGCTCCCGCATAAATGCGTAAGTGAACGCGGACATGCATGGGGTAATGTTATAATGCTAGGGCCAGGAATGTTGCCTTTATGGTGTTGTGACACCGGGCGCACCCTCACAAAATGAGGCACTCGCGCATGTACACACACACACGCATGCACGCACACACACACACACACACACGCTTACGAATGCACACACACACACATACACTCTACGCATTGTAGCGAGGACTTGACCAGGTTCAAATGCGTAGTTTGCATTGTTGTGTAAAGGGAGAAGTGTGTCTTAACACCGGGTTGATGAACCAAGCAACAACGGATACTGTTCACAGTAACAGAGAAAATATCGACAACTGCTGCTTGAAATGTATAGGCCAGAATCCCTGGCCACAGACAAGATCTCCCAGTGAGGATTTTAAGACGACCTAGAGCCCTTAACTGACCTAGAGACCTTAACTGACCTGGAGCCCTTAACTGACCTGGAGACCTTAACTGCCGGTAACAAATATATACAAAAATTCCCTTCAAAGGGCTGTTATGCAAAAAAAGGGAGAGACATGTAACCCTGAACACCAGTCCTGTGTAGGGCAGTTGGCATATGTATGTAGGTATGTATATACATATATGACAGTGTTAGACCACAAAGGAAGAATTGAAACAGGAATTTCCTTAAGTACTTTCGTATTTAATAATACTCCTTCAGAAGGATCAACCTTCTGAAGGTGCATTAATAAATACGAAAGTACTTATGGAAATTTCTGTTTCAATTCTTCCTTCGTGGTCTGACACTCTCACATTTTTCATCACGTGTTAATTTTCGTGATATATATATATATATATATATATATATATATATATATATATATATATATATATATATATATATATATATATATATATATATATATATATATATATATATATATATATATATATATATATATATGTCGTACCTAGTAGCCAGAACTCACTTCTCAGCCTACTATGCAAGGCCCGATTTGCCTAATAAGCCAAGTTTT
This sequence comes from Procambarus clarkii, assembly GCF_040958095.1. Lineage (NCBI taxonomy): Eukaryota > Metazoa > Arthropoda > Malacostraca > Decapoda > Cambaridae > Procambarus > Procambarus clarkii. The sequence goes on along the minus strand of NC_091180.1, from coordinate 20,832,795 downwards.
CATGAATTAATTGCTTTTCGACTACCTAACCTACCTAACCTAACCTAACCTAACTTTTTCGGCTACCTAACCTAACCTAACCTATAAAGATAGGTTAGGTTAGGTTAGGTAGGGTTGGTTAGGTTCGGTCATATATCTACGTTAATTTGAACTCCAATAAAAACAAATTGACATCTTACATAATGAAATGGGTAGCTTTATCATTTCATAAGAAAAAAATTAGAGAAAATATATTAATTCATGAAAACTTGGCTTATTAGGCAAATCGGGCCTTGCATTGTAGGCTGAAAAGTGAGTTCTGGCTACTAGGTACGACATATATATATATATATATATATATATATATATATATATATATATATATATATATATATATATATATATATATATATATATATATATATATATATATATATATATATATATATATATATATATATAAAATAGGGACTTTTGTACTTAGATAAAAGTTCACATTTTCTTGTCCTGAAAAGTGTTAAGTAAAAGTGTGGAGGAAAATAAAACACAGGAAATCGAAAAGTACAAGAACCTAACATTTTTAGTTCCAATCAGACATATCCTAAATCTAACAGAGTGGACATACTCACTATATTAGGCACGTGATATGATAGATAATGGATGGCATTCTTTGGGATAAACCAAGAAGTTAAGTTATTTTATAGGGAAGGGATGTCAAATTCAAATTTCTTTCAATTTGACTTCTAAAATTGTTCATATAGCAACACGTGGATTATTACCTATGTAGGGTGGGGAGTGTATATAGTGTACAGATGCTCAAAGATGATATAGGTGTACTATCATATAGGCAGGCAAGCATTTAAGCTCATATTGGAATATGAGCTTAAAGGATTGCCTGCCTGTCTGCCTTCCTATCTGCCTGCCTTCCTGCCTGCCTGCCTGCACGCTTGTCTGCTGTCGTTCTGCATGCCTGTCTGCGAATGCCACCACAAGAAAATTCCACCTGCAGTACTCCGTCCCTCAGGCAGACGTTCATTTTCTAAATCTCTGTGAGCTGGCTGGCGAAACATTCAGTAATGGTTGCCCTCTGCCTGTCCGACTCACGCCTACCTCGTGTTGAAGCAATGTTTACGACATTGGACGTCGTTTTCAATTACGGGGCAGCTTTATGTACTGCGTTTCCTGCACGGAATGTCGCAAGCTAATCCTATTTCTGAGACGCGAACGGTGATACTCGAACCTGGGAAGTTACTTGTGTCTCAAGAAAGCTTGTGCCAACTAGCGAGAAGCCGAATACAGTTTGGCATAAATCTTAAACACTTGCAGCTGTATTCAGTGTCAAGAGTCATGCAGTCAGTGTTAAGAATGGATGTAAGATGAAATGGAATAATTGGCATCGCGGCAATCCGGATTTATATATATACGAAGATATGAATTTGAAGTGGATTTCGACTGGATTTTACACGGATAGACATCAACCCCCAAACACAATATCGTCGGACTTGTCAACAAAAAAGCTATAACGTCTCGCTTTTAATTTGTTTTTGTTTTTTTTTGTTTTTTTGCCCGACAAAGTTGTCTAACAAGAGACTCTGAAAATTACTTCTAATTCATTCGCTCTTGCTGCACGGAAAATCTTTTTAATAATAATATATATATTAAGCATAAGAAAATGCCCACTTACTCGGGAGGATAAAAAGGGTTCCACGTCAGAGGTAATGTGGAGGTGTTTCTTGTTGCAACAAATGGAAGATCATCCACACACTGTTTAGAACTGATTCTCGATCTATAAAACTGTTTGGTGGATTGTGGATGGTAAGGATTGTGACAGTGTAGCGGGCGGTGGATGATCGGGTGTTGGTTGATGAAGGAGGAGCGACGAGTTGAGGTTGTTTGGTGATGAGAGGAGGAGGAGGAGGAGGAGGAGGAGCATGGTTGATGGGATTGTGTAGAGTTGATGATGTGAATGGTCATTGGTGCGTAGTGAGGGAGTGGTGTTGGACCAGATCTTAAACTTCGGTTTAATTGTATCATATTTTAATGGTTCAGTGAGGGAATGTGTTCTAGCTACAGTCCCTAGCGTCATTTCTAGGAATATATTTTAGACGGGCTGGCTGCCTATCTGTGCTAACCTGCTTGTACTCATCTAGGTGTACACGGCTAGTTAATTAAATTTCGCTATTTCTAGTAACTTAGTTGCATTCACTTACTTGTTCTCACCTAGTTATTCTTGCGGGAGATTTAAGCTTCGACTCTTGAATGGGATGCAGGAGTATTTTTTGTTGTTGTTATATCTATACATTTTTAACTGTAAATGGAGCCTTTTTCCTAAACTACGTCACTCCTTAGTCCATTTAATATATTCACTACTCTGACACTGACAAAATTATTCATAATTTGTTCTGGTTCATTCAGTCTTTAGTTTACACCTGTGTTCCTTTCCTGCTGTATCTTCAGTTGTGTGTAATTGTCTGATTGTCTGTGTGTATGTGTCGGTCTGGTGTTATGCATGTATGTATGTATCTGTCTATTTGTCTGCTTGTGTGTTTGCCTGTCAGATATTTGTGCCTCGTATTAATTGTATGCCTGTTTCCTCTGTTTATCGCTGTCCAAGTCTTCCCATTGAGTGCATTTTCTCTCCCTCTCTTTCTCTCCTTCTGTCTCTCGTTCTCTATTTGTTTCATTCTCTCTCTCTCTCTCACGTTTCTATCTTTTTCATTCTCTTACTCTCTCTCTCTCTCTCTCTCTCTCTCTCTCTCTCTCTCTCTCTCTCTCTCTCTCTCTCTCTCTCTCTCTCTCTCTCTCTCTCTCTCTCTCTCTCTCTCTCTCTCCCTCTCTCCCTCTCTCTCTCTCTCTCTCTCTCTCTCTCTCTCTCTCTCTCTCTCTCTCTCTCTCTCTCTCTCTCTCTCTCTCTCTCTCTCTCTCTCTCCTCTCTCTCCCTCTCTCTCTCTCTCTCTCTCTCTCTCTCTCTCTCTCTCTCTCTCTCTCTCTCTCTCTCTCTCTCTCTCTCTCTCTCTCTTTCTTTGTCTAGTGTCTTCTATTTCAATACATTTTTATAGTTTTCTGTTCCTATGCCTTTGTTTCTGCTGTATATCCTTTTGCTCATCAATATTCATCCTACAACTCTGTTTATGATTCTAATGACATGAAAATATATAATATTCGGTGAAGGCAATTTGTAAATGACCACACACCAAACGTTCGGTGCTTCAGGGCATCATTGTAAAAAAAAAAAACGTTAGTTGCCATGAATTTCCATCACTAAAAAACGTTGGGCTCCATAAATCATCACTGCCAAAAAAACGTTGGGTGCTATAAATCATACCAAAGAAACACTTAGGGCCATAAGGCATCACTGCAAACCAACGTTTAGTTCTCTGGGTGTTGCAGAAACGTTGAGGAGAGGGTCAATATTATTCTCGAGATTGGGGGAGATTGTGAGGCGTTTCTGTCGCGTGAAGAGCGTCGTCGATTTGCATCCTTGCGGCGGAACCCTCGCAGCCGATCTTCCTGTTTATAAGGCCAGAAATACGTCCATAGAATACGAATGTTTTGTTCAGTTCTGGAACGTTGCTCCGTCTCACCGTTCACATACACATTTCCCCCTCCCCGTCCAATCACCGATTCTCATCTCAACCTGAGAACGTTATTGCGAAAGAGACGTTTCGGCTCGGTGATATTATCCAGCCAAAAGAGGGACGAGAAACTTTGCATCGCCTGCTCTTTCTTCTCCTACGTCAGGAGATGTAAATGTGTTCCTCTTGTGAACGATTATCGTCTGAGTTTACCTTGACAGCTCTCGTCACAGTTGTATCTGAAGTCTCTGCAATCGCTCCATCTCCACCAGGACTACCATTTGCTCCCTCTCTCTCTCTCGCTCCTCTCTCTCTCTCTCTCTCTCTCTCTCTCTCTCTCTCTCTCTCTCTCTCTCTCTCTCTCTCTCTCTCTCTCTCTCTCTCTCTCTCTCTCTCTCTCTCTCTCTCTCTCTCTCTCTCCCCCTCTCTCTCTCTCAGCACCACCACTGCACCTCCTGCCCCATCATGGGGCTGCTCCATCACCTCACCTGCGCGAGCATACCATTCCTCTATTACTGGGTTGTGAGCCTCGCACATCAAGCGGTCTTAATTGCAGTGTTTTGCAAATTATTGATATGGTTGCTGGGTGTGTGGGCACCAATGGAGGTAATGCAGTGGAACCTTGCATTAGGGATATATGACAGGAGCTCTCTTAATAGTGGAGGTAGGGTAGATGATGAAGAAGGTGAGTGGTGGAGAGATGCAGTCCATATGGTGGTGATGGTGATGGAGTGGGTTGTGGGGGAGGGGGGGGGTTTCTTCTCCTTGTGGAGCATCTTTAGATATACCTGTTATCCATCCCAGCCTCCTCTGCTATCTTTACATGCAACTTGAATCCTCTTCTACTGTCCTCCCTCGTTTGTTTACATTTACACCCAGAAAGAGAAGCATTCACACCAAGAAAGTGAGCTGCATTTACACCGTGAAAAAATAACTTATTACTGGAGCGAAATCTCTGCACTTGTAATCCTCGTATCCCTTCCAAGTGCTCTATAGTTGTGATGGCTTAGTGCTTTCTCCTGATAATTACCTTACCTTACCTTATTGAATATTCAAGTCTGCGCGGCCAGGGAGGGGGGGTGTCGCCCCCCCCCTGGCTGTCTTTAGTTGTAATATCACTGGTGTTAGTACTATAGAGGGAGACGAATAGCTCCAGCAACGTTAACAAGAACAGCAACAACAACTACAACTACAACAACAACAACAACTACAACAACAACAACAACCTGAACAGCAAGGACATCAAGGCGTCGACACAATTAGGCCGCACAAACAGCCGCTTTAGTTCCAGAAACAGCAATTAAGATGTGTAATAAGAACGTCAACTGCCTCTATCTTCTCCTATGTCTGCAACCCTCCCCACCCCACCCCCCACCCCCTCCTCCTCTCTCCCCTCTCCCCCTCTTTTATTCTTTCCCCCCCCCCCTCCCCGTCCTACTCTCGCCTTTATCTATCCCCCTATCCTTCCTTTCCTTCTTCTTTACCTCTTCCTTCTAGTTTCCTTTTCCCTTTCTCAACATCTCCACCTTTACCTCCTTTCTCTCCTCATTCCTTGCTCCTTTCCCATCTATCTACCACTTCCCACTCTCTCTCTGCCTTCCTTCATCTGCCCTCTCTTCATTTTTATTTATATTTCTCTCTCCATCTCTATCTTTCTCTCACTGTCTCTCTCTCTCTCTCTCTCTCTCTCTCTCTCTCTCTCTCTCTCTCTCTCTCTCTCTCTCTCTCTCTCTCTCTCTCTCTCTTTCTCTCTCTCTCTCTCTCTCTCTCTCTCTCTCTCTCTCTCTCTCTCTCTCTCTCTCTCTCTCTCTCTCTCTCTCTCTCTCTCTCTCTCTCTCTCTCTCTCTCTCTCTCTCTCTCTCTCTCTCTCTCTCTCTCTCTCTCTCTCTCTCTCTCTCTCTCTCTCTCTCTCTTTCTCTCTCTCTCTCTCTCTCTCTCTCTCTCTCTCTCTCTCTCTCTCTCTCTCTCTCTCTCTCTCTCTCTCTCTCTCTCTCTCTCTCTCTCTCTCTCCTCTCACTGCTTGTGTCTCCAATAATAATACTGAAGGTCAACCACAACAACTATCATCAGAACCACAACCACACATCTACCACCACCTCAACCACACAACCTCTCACCCCAGTAGCATTCTCCCTCCATCACCACCACCACCTCCCCCCCCTTCTCCCCCCATCCAACAGAAGCACTCCTTTACTCCCCCCCAACCACTCCCCCCTCCCCCCTCCTCCCCACCATCAGCAAAAGGGGCGGTTCGTACAGCCTCCAGCAGTCCCCCCCCCCCCATCAAAGGCGCCGCCGAGCCTCGCCCCACCCACTAATTTCGTTATTCACGCCTGTGGCCACTCCCTAGTCAGTAATTATCCTAAAAACCACTTGAGGAAGGGTTGAAACCCCGGCGAGACCGCGTCCCCAAGACGAGCAGGAACGAGACCAATAAATTGACAGGTTCAGCTCCTGGTGCTTTCGCAGCACCGCTCCTGTGCCAGGTAAGTCCACTACGGGCTCACCATAGCCCGTGCTACTTGGAACTTGTTCCCAGTAGCTGAATCTATGACAACAACACAATCCTGGTGTTTTGTGGCTCTTAAGAAACTAGGTAGCGAAGAGGGTGGTGGTGGTGGTGGGGGCTTGAGGTTTGAGGTTTGGAGAGTCTCTATGGACGGTGTGGGTTTGTTATGTTGTGAGCTGCATCCTCGCGTGCCTGGCGGACGTACGTGGCAGAAGAGCTCGTAGAGGGGCTTATAGAGCACCCTGTCACAAGCGGTATCAACAAGCTTCGACTACCGACGCTGTTATGTGATGCCAGACAGCTTAAAAAAAATCAGAGATAAAATATTGATGCCGTAAGATAAGATCGAACGCGAATTCCAGAACTCCTCGAATACACACACACGTTCGATCCCATTGTACAGCTTCTCATAGATGTATCACGTTCATGTGTTTTCAGGGTGTTCTAAACGCAAGGATCCGATGCACTGTGGGTGCGGGTAGTGGTGTTGTTCTCGCGGGTCCTCTTAACCTCTCACTGGTTAATCTGTAATCAGACTGACAGACGGAAAACGAAAACGAAGACTTATTATCCATTAGCCACTCTGGGGCCTGGGAAGGGGGGAGGGGGAAGGCATAAAGAAACACAAGTAGCATGTCCTCATTACCCAGGCAGAGGCAGCTTCGCTCACGGAACAACCTGTTGCAAGGAACACCTGTAATTATGATATTTTCTTCCCCCTCCCCCTTCTTACCTGCATGTCCTTCCTCCTCCTCCTCCTCCTCCTCCTCCTCCTCCTCCTCCTCCTCCTCCTCCTCCTCCTCTACTTCTCCTTACTCACCCCTCCGTCTCCACTCCTCCTCCTGATGGTGTGAGTGACTGGGTTCCGGAGAGAACGCTAATGATGCAACACCTTATTTAACCTCATTCTTCTTGGTTAAACCTTTGGTTGGTCCAGCTAGCTACACGTCGCCGCTGCTGTCTTTGACAATGTTGACAGGCTCAACGAAACGTATCTCTTGTACACATATATATATATATATATATATATTAGTATATTTTGGTAGCAGTCTTTCCTGTAGACATATTTTATTAAATATGACCGAAAAAGTAAGATTAATAATTCTAACACGAATTTTCTCAATCTTTCGTACATTATGCTTCACTGTTGGAGGTAAATCAAAAATCACTTCTCCAAAATTCATTTTTATTTCTAGTCTGACGCGACACGGGCGCGTTTCGTAAAACTTATTACATTTTCAAAGACTTCACAAATACACAACTGATTAGAACTTGCGTTTCCCTGATTTTATATCTACATTTGAGTGAGGTGGGAAGGGTGATGTGGCATTACATTTGAGTGAGGTGGGAAGGATGATGTGGCATTAGAGGATATTAATAGGGTATTAAAAGTATCAACACAAGACAGAACACGAAACAATGGATATTGAATAGAAGTGTTTGTAGAAAGCCTATTGGTCCATATTTCTTGATGCTTCTATATTGGAGCGGAGTCTTGAGGTGGGTAGAATATAGTTGTGCAATAATTGGCTGTTGATTGCTGGTGTTGACTTCTTGATGTGTAGTGCCTCGCAAACGTCAAGCCGCCTGCTATCGCTGTATCTATCGATGATTTCTGTGTTGTTTACTAGGATTTCTCTGGCGATGGTTTGGTTATGGGAAGAGATTATATGTTCCTTAATGGAGCCCTGTTGTTTATGCATCGTTAAACGCCTAGAAAGAGATGTTGTTGTCTTGCCTATATACTGGGTTTTTTGGAGCTTACAGTCCCCAAGTGGGCATTTGAAGGCATAGACGACGTTAGTCTCTTTTAAAGCGTTCTGTTTCGTGTCTGGAGAGTTTCTCATGAGTAGGCTGGCCGTTTTTCTGGTTTTATAGTAAATCGTCAGTTGTATCCTCTGATTTTTGTCTGTAGGGATAACGTTTCTATTAACAATATCTTTCAGGACCCTTTCCTCTGTTTTATGAGCTGTGGAAAAGAAGTTCCTGTAAAATAGTCTAATAGGGGGTATAGGTGTTGTGTTAGTTGTCTCTTCGGAGGTTGCATGGCTTTTCACTTTCCTTCTTATGATGTCTTCGATGAAACCATTGGAGAAGCCGTTATTGACTAGAACCTGCCTTACCCTACAGAGTTCTTCGTCGACTTGCTTCCATTCTGAGCTGTGGCTGAGAGCACGGTCGACGTATGCGTTAACAACACTCCTCTTGTACCTGTCAGGGCAGTCGCTGTTGGCATTTAGGCACATTCCTATGTTTGTTTCCTTTGTGTAGACTGCAGTGTGGAAACCTCCGCCCTTTTCCATGACTGTTACATCTAGAAAAGGCAGCTTCCCATCCTTTTCCGTCTCGTAAGTGAAACGCAGCACGGAACTCTGCTCAAATGCCTCCTTCAGCTCCTGCAGATGTCTGACATCAGGTACCTGTGTAAAAATGTCGTCAACATACCTGCAGTATATGGCCGGTTTCAAGTTCATGTCGACTAAGACTTTTTGCTCGATGGTACCCATGTAGAAGTTTGCAAACAGGACACCTAGGGGAGAACCCATAGCGACCCCATCTACTTGCTTATACATATGCCCATCCGGGCTCAAGAAGGGTGCCTCTTTAGTACAAGCTTGGAGTAGTTTCCTCAGAATACTTTCTGGCATGTCAAGAGGAGTACAGGCTGGATCACGATACACTCTGTCGGCTATCATTCCGATTGTCTCGTCCACAGGTACGTTGGTAAACAGCGATTCTACGTCCAACGAGGCTCTTATCCCTGTGGCCCGAGCTTAGAGCGGCAGCTAAAAGCCTTCGTGAGAACAAGGAGATAGTTGTCAGGAGAGGTGACAAGTCGCCAATATATGTCATTCTTAAAAAAGACGAATATCTGGCGAAAATGAACATCATACTCTCTGACCAAACTAAGTTCCAAAGGGTAACGAAGGACACTACAGCCGAATTAAAAGCAAAGGTCAACAAACTGATCGAAACTGTGAACGCCAAGAAATCCGGACTCCACCTGCCAAAGATCATTGGGGAATATAAACCTGGATATGCGTATGGAAATGTCAAGACGCACAAGCCTGGAAACCCACTTCGGCCAATCATTAGCCAGATACCCACACCCACGTACAGATTGGCAAAGCGACTCAACGGCCTGCTGACTCCTTATGTTCCTTGCGCCTTCAGCCTGAAGTCTCCAAAGGAATTTGTGGACTTACTGCGGGGCGCACGGGCCACAGGGATAAGAGCCTCGTTGGACGTAGAATCGCTGTTTACCAACGTACCTGTGGACGAGACAATCGGAATGATAGCCGACAGAGTGTATCGTGATCCAGCCTGTACTCCTCTTGACATGCCAGAAAGTATTCTGAGGAAACTACTCCAAGCTTGTACTAAAGAGGCACCCTTCTTGAGCCCGGATGGGCATATGTATAAGCAAGTAGATGGGGTCGCTATGGGTTCTCCCCTAGGTGTCCTGTTTGCAAACTTCTACATGGGTACCATCGAGCAAAAAGTCTTAGTCGACATGAACTTGAAACCGGCCATATACTGCAGGTATGTTGACGACATTTTTACACAGGTACCTGATGTCAGACATCTGCAGGAGCTGAAGGAGGCATTTGAGCAGAGTTCCGTGCTGCGTTTCACTTACGAGACGGAAAAGGATGGGAAGCTGCCTTTTCTAGATGTAACAGTCATGGAAAAGGGCGGAGGTTTCCACACTGCAGTCTACACAAAGGAAACAAACATAGGAATGTGCCTAAATGCCAACAGCGACTGCCCTGACAGGTACAAGAGGAGTGTTGTTAACGCATACGTCGACCGTGCTCTCAGCCACAGCTCAGAATGGAAGCAAGTCGACGAAGAACTCTGTAGGGTAAGGCAGGTTCTAGTCAATAACGGCTTCTCCAATGGTTTCATCGAAGACATCATAAGAAGGAAAGTGAAAAGCCATGCAACCTCCGAAGAGACAACTAACACAACACCTATACCCCCTATTAGACTATTTTACAGGAACTTCTTTTCCACAGCTCATAAAACAGAGGAAAGGGTCCTGAAAGATATTGTTAATAGAAACGTTATCCCTACAGACAAAAATCAGAGGATACAACTGACGATTTACTATAAAACCAGAAAAACGGCCAGCCTACTCATGAGAAACTCTCCAGACACGAAACAGAACGCTTTAAAAGAGACTAACGTCGTCTATGCCTTCAAATGCCCACTTGGGGACTGTAAGCTCCAAAAAACCCAGTATATAGGCAAGACAACAACATCTCTTTCTAGGCGTTTAACGATGCATAAACAACAGGGCTCCATTAAGGAACATATAATCTCTTCCCATAACCAAACCATCGCCAGAGAAATCCTAGTAAACAACACAGAAATCATCGATAGATACAGCGATAGCAGGCGGCTTGACGTTTGCGAGGCACTACACATCAAGAAGTCAACACCAGCAATCAACAGCCAATTATTGCACAACTATATTCTACCCACCTCAAGACTCCGCTCCAATATAGAAGCATCAAGAAATATGGACCAATAGGCTTTCTACAAACACTTCTATTCAATATCCATTGTTTCGTGTTCTGTCTTGTGTTGATACTTTTAATACCCTATTAATATCCTCTAATGCCACATCATCCTTCCCACCTCACTCAAATGTAATGCCACATCACCCTTCCCACCTCACTCAAATGTAGATATAAAATCAGGGAAACGCAAGTTCTAATCAGTTGTGTATTTGTGAAGTCTTTGAAAATGTAATAAGTTTTACGAAACGCGCCCGTGTCGCGTCAGACTAGAAATAAAAATGAATTTTGGAGAAGTGATTTTTGATTTACCTCCAACAGTGAAGCATAATGTACGAAAGATTGAGAAAATTCGTGTTAGAATTATTAATCTTACTTTTTCGGTCATATTTAATAAAATATATATATATATATATATATATATATATATATATATATATATATATATATATATATATATATATATATATATATATATAATACTGGGAGGTGTACCCCACTTCTTGGTGTATATACACTGTGTCAGGTAGATATTATACCAGAAGTCATCTAACCCCAAAATGGAAAGGCCATTACAGAATTGAGAGAAATCTTAGGAGTGGACGTAACTACCAAACTACTGCTTGTGTCAGACGTAAATAGGGTAACGTTGGAAGCTTCTGGGATTCTATAACCCAGCTAAATCTTATTAAAAAGCTAAACAAGGACCTTTTTAATATAAAGTCTGTATATCCTACGTAAGACCAGTGCTAGGGTATGCAGCACAGGCATGGAGTCCGCATCGCATGAAGTGCAAAACTAATCCTGAAAAAATGCAAAATTAGCAATAAGACTAATGTTTGAATTAAGATGACGAAGCTTCGGGTATAGGTTAAGGGAGGTATATTTCACAACATTAGAGGAGGAACAAAGATGATATGATCACCACATATAAAATACTAAATGAAATAGACTAAGTTTACACATAAGACACGAGGACGCAATTGATAAACTCAAAGAGTCAAATATATTTCAGGAAAATCTCGTTCCTGATAAGTGTTATCAATAAGTACAATGGACTGAATGTAGAAGTTGTGGAAGCCACCTCCGTCCACACCTTCAAAGCCAGATATTGCTGCAAACTCAAATGTCATTAAAATTAACAAAATATAAAATCGCATCAGATACAAAAAGCCTGCTATTCGGGGCATAAAGAACTATAGGCTTAAATTCCTCATAATCACTCTCAGGTAAGCACTGTTAGATGAGTGCCACACCCCCCACCCTTCACCACCACCCCCCCACACCACCACCCTAACCCCCCCCCCCCCAAACCCTCCCCCCAACCCCCCGTTACCCCAATACACAACTCACTAACACACAACACCCACACCTGCCTTTACTATCGTCAATAAAAGCGAACGAAATAAAAGGGCAGTGGTGAAAATAACTTGTTAGAGTGGAAGAGAAAAGATTACAAGGTTGAAAATTGTAAATATGGGTCATCAGCTTGGTCACCCCTCTCCTTTTTTTTATGTTTTATTTCAGTACGTTAACTGAGGGTAATTTCTCCTTTCCTGTATCTCTTAACTTAAACCCAAGTCGAGTTATGCTTCCGGAGCGGCCTCTGTGTTCCTGCCACAATGGAGTCACACAAATTTGTCTTCGATTGAATGGTACAATCAACAAGGATACCACCATCATACCACCAAACCATACTACCAAACATCCTACACCAGGTACTCTACCACCAAACATCCTACACCACCTGTTATCAGTGTGAGGATTGTCGTACTGATGAAAGGTGAGAGGGGATTATCACAATAGATAAGGGATCGAATCGGAGAGTTATTTTCATCAAGGATTACACTTAAAGATTCACACATCAAGGTTCACACTTCAACATTCTACAGATATAGGTTTACAATTCAAGGTTTATAATTCAAGGTTTGCAGTTCAAGGTTTACAGTTCTACAAATTAATGTGTGAAAATAAACCAGCGTTCTCTTCACAGTATGTGTAAGTGAGCAGGCTCATGTGGTGCACAATAATGTCTACGCACAATTAGGTGTAAACTGAGCGGTTTTCAGGTAATTTGTATCCGGAGTGGTGTTGGAGTATCCAATATTTTCAATGATTTCGTGAAAGCATTCCAATTCACAATGAAAATCTGTCAAGTTTTTTTTCCTTGGGATTTAAGACTTCAGGAATATGGAGTTAGCCTTTTTTTTACTTTAAAAGTTTAGTGAGGATTGAGCAGGTGTGTATATTGTTCAGTCTATGCATACCATGCCAAGTCCTGGTGCCAGAGCCTGATACTTGCTGCTGATATCAGGTCCTGAGGTGAGAATGCTGCTGGTATCAGGCCCTGATGTGAGAATGCTGCTGGTATCAGGTCCTGATGTGAGAATGCCGCTGGTATCAGGCCCTGATGTGAGAATGCCGCTGGTATCAGGTCCTGATGTGAGAATGCCGCTGGTATCAGGTCCTGATGTGAGAATGCTGCTGATATCAGGTCCTGATGTGAGAATGCTGCTGGTATCAGGCCCTGATGTGAGAATGCTGCTGGTATCAGGTCCTAAGCGTCAGTATTATCTATCAAGTGCAATATGACACTTAAAATTATCAAACTAATTTCCATTCACGAACTCAAATTATGCTTATCTACTTAAAAACAAATATTTAAACCTAAACAATGCTTATATTTTTAAAATGAGCTTATTCAAAATAAACCAAACCAAAAGTTGACTTAATGTAACATAACAATATTTAACATAATATGTTATATAAGTATATTTCGAAGACTTGGCAAGTTAGATCAAAATCCCTCCACGCTTAATAGTGTAATAAATAATATTACCTCCAATGCTTCAAAATAATTTTTTTTAAATGTTACAAAAATTGGATTCAGCCTAAGAAATATTATTCTACTAAATTGTATAATGACTTCATAATAGCCCCTCTTATATATTATTCACGCTTCGATATAATACGATAATTCAACGCTGCCTTTTTTTTTGTATAATGTCATTTATGTTCTTTGGTTTGATAATAATTCAATAATGGTATTTTTCAGGGAATATTTATATCCCTAAATTACCTCGTAATTGAATGACAAGGCGAAGCTGGCAGTCTTCTTATCTTTATGTCCTAATATTTCGCGCTAATAGACACCAATCACCTGTTTATATCTGATGGATAATGTGGCATTTGTATCTCATCTTAACTACGGGAATTTACTGCTTGCAGAGTTGGTTATATAATTACTGCTTGCAGAGTTGGTTATATAATTTACTGCTTGCAGAGTTGGCTATATTACTGCTTGCAGAGTTGGCTATATAATTACTGCTTGCAGAGTTGGCTATGTAATTTACTGCTTGCAGAGTTGGTTATAGCATTACTGCTTGCAGAATTGGTTATATAATTACTGCTTGCATAGTTGGTTATATAATTACTGCTTGCAGAGTTGGCTATATTACTGCTTGCAGAGTTGGCTATATAATTACTGCTTGCAGAGTTGGTTATATAATTACTGCTTGCAGAGTTGGTTATATAATTTACTGCTTGCAGAGTTGGTTATATAATTTACTGCTTGCAGAATTGGTTATATAATTTACTGCTTGCAGAGTTGGTTATATAATTTACTGCTTGCAGAGTTGGTTATATAATTTACTGCTTGCAGAGTTGGTTATATAATTACTGCTTGCAGAGTTGGTTATATAATTTACTGCTTGCAGAGTTGGTTATATAATTTACTGCTTGCAGAGTTGGTTATATAATTTACTGCTTGCAGAGTTGGTTATATAATTACTGCTTGCAGAGTTGGTTATATAATTTACTGCTTGCAGAGTTGGTTATATAATTACTGCTTGCAGAGTTGGTTACATAATTACTGCTTGCAGAGTTGGCAATATAATTACTGCTTGCAGAGTTGGCTATATAATTTACTATTGGCAGAGTTGGCTATATAATTACTGCTTGCAGAGTTGGTTATATCATTAAATGTTTAATTCGGAATTGATTTGCAACATTTCTTCTCGATTCAAAGATTTGTTATATAAAGAAAACCATTTAAAAATCATCATTTTAAACAATTTGCTACAAAATAATTTCCTCCGTAACTTCATTGTCAAGTATTACTGTTTTCAGTGTTGTTATGAAATTGGAAATTTATAATGTCACGGAATTTATAATAATTCTTAGAAGCCGTCGTCTGGGTCATAGCAGTTAATTCAAATTTATCGAGTTTTAATTGGTTCTAGGTAATTCTATAAGGAATTTATCTTTAAGAAATGTGTCAAGAAATCAAGTAAAGAGAAGATGACAAAGAGTTATAGAATATATATGAGACTATATGCGATATTCGGCAGTGCTCGGGTCATTTCTGTCTCTCTCTCTCTCTCTCTCTCTCTCTCTCTCTCTCTCTCTCTCTCTCTCTCTCTCTCTCTCTCTCTCTCTCTCTCTCTCTCTCTCTCTCTCTCTCTCTCTCTCTCTCTCCCTCTCTCTCTCTCTCTCTCTCTCTCTCTCTCTCTCTCTCTCTCTCTCTCTCTCTCTCTCTCTCTCTCTCTCTCTCTCTCTCTCTCTGTCTCTTTCTCTCTCTCTTTCAGAATATGTAAAATACACACCCAGCAAACTCACTATCAAACCCCCAACAATATTTTTACAAATGCTACGTTCATGAAACGTCACAACAACATTGTGCTTACATTATATGTGTGATGGACAGCTGAAAATATGGTGAAAACTGTATGGAAAACTAAATCTCCCATATTTTATGTCATAGAACCTTGATTGTCGCAATAGGAGACAATCCTACTTAAGGAGTGGCATGGGGGCTCAACCCTCAGCCACCTTTGACACTATCCCCATGCAATCACAAGTCACCATGTGAAGTTGAATTAGGCTAGCCCCAGGCATCTGGTCTGCTACTTTGCACAGACAGACAGACAAACAGGCATTATCTTCTATGGATAGAGATAGACTGAACAGCGAGATGATGAAGCGACTAACACCTATGTCGTTCATTACTTAGTTAATTCAGTAAGGTTGAGTGTGTGTGTGTGTGTGTGTGTGTGTGTGTGTGTGTGTGTGTGTGTGTGTGTGTGTGTGTGCGCGTATGTGTGTTTTCTGATATTACATTGCTCGTTCATACCCAGTTCGGCCTCGAACTTCTGAACTTCGTCTTTTTCAGTTTTGCGTAAGGTCAGATTCAGACCGTAATTGTTTCAACAATCATACCTTCACATATCCCACACCTGTCTCACCACGGCTTATCATTCATGAGCTTTTTATTGCTAAATCTTCCACAATATCACCCCTTAACCAGTCAGAACTTCTTAACAGTCTCCGTCAAAGTGTTCATCAATCATCACTATCAACAGACAATGACCATTCGTGGCCGACCACTGCTTCTATATCACCCTCATCACCATCAACAACAAATTTAACAAGAGCTTTTACTTCATTAACAGAGTCAATTGGGAAGCCAGAAATAGCCATTAGACTTGTTAAGATCCACAAAGTGACTTAGTTAATGCCAATCCTTGTAATTTTATACGAGTGGACAGAATTGTCAGACTGAGAATGGGAGATGCTGCCAGTTGAATCTTGAAGAGCATTAGACTATGTTTCTTTGTTGGCTTATGTCGGGTATACACAGGAAAGATTAAGATAATGGGTGAGGGATACATAGGTAGAGAGAGAGAGAGAGAGAGAGAGAGAGAGAGAGAGAGAGAGAGAGAGAGAGAGAGAGAGAGAGAGAGAGAGAGAGAGAGAGAGAGAGAGAGAGAGACATAATGACATAGAAAGATAAATAAAGACCCAGAAAGGAGAGGAATCACGGATTTTCAGACAGGATGTAATTCTTTGATCGAATTGACGAATTTTTTCTCATTCTATTGAGCCTGAATACTCAGACCTTGTCAACAGTTTCGATACTCGTAAGCAACTTGTATGTCTGGATCATGTTTCTCTCCTCTCTTCTTTTTTCAAGTGAGTGTGAAGGTAAACTCCCTCAATCTATCCTTGAATGTCAATCTTTCAATCTTGTTCTATTTTTGTAGCGATATGCATTGATCTAATTTTGCTCTTGTTCATATGTTAGTGTTCCAAGCCTGAGATGCATGCTTTAACATTGGTCTCACGTATGTTCTACAGCGTTCATATAGTTTCTTTGTCTCCTATCTCAAGCACACACTTCTTAATGACTCCCTCACAACAATAAGTAACTTCTAAGTGACTTGAGCGCAACTTCTTGTATATTCAGTACTAATGGCATCTCCTTTGTTTAATGGCTCGAAACTCAGGTAAATGTTATAATTAGCCGGAGAGTTAAGCATCGCGGCAGGAGGAGGTTATTATGACTCGGGTCCGAGGACCTCGTCCAGAGTCCAACTCCATTATTGTATTATTTTACAACACATGCGATCAAGAGGCGGGCGTGGCACCTCCCCCCACCACACACACACCCATTTAACCCCACACCCCATTATCCGTCCACCTCCTACCCCTCCCCTTCCCCTTCCAACCTCTGCTACCATCCCCCATTCACTACCCCTTCCTGGTCCTGACACCCCTGAATAACCCAACCGTCCAGACCTTCTCCACCATGGTCCCCCCACCCCTCAAACCCCTCCCCCATAAGAAACCCCCATAAACCCCCTCTACCCCCCCCCCTCCCTTCCTCCAACCCCCATTCTTGACCCTCTGGGGATAGTTCCCTTCATTGTGAAGCGGCGAGGGATAGTCGCCCTTCGGCACCCCTGAAAGAGAGCCTTAAAAAAACTTCGCCATTACCCCACAGGTTGTCTAGGCGCTTACTGAAAACTGCCCCCTCTGGACAACTAGCTTAAGGGTAGTTATTGGATGCAGCGGAGAGGTTTAAGCAGCGGATGCCTGCACTGGGATTTGAGTTTGACACTTATGCTCACCTGCTGGAAGGACTGGGGTGGGTCACCTCGTTGCTTTTAGACTAACACTCTGTCTTAATTGCTGTCAGGCATTTTATCCGGAGAGAACCCTTTAACCGAACACGCTATAGATGCTCAAGGTGTCTTCATGCTCTCGTTTGCAATATTGGATACTTGGTTATGGGGGAGGGCCCCATAGGGGGGGGGGTGAGGGTGCCAGGAGGTGCCAGGCTGGTGGACGGGTGCCAGCAGGGGGGGGTGTAAGCGGTGGTTGGTCTCCTCTGTGGTATAATCACCAGGTCTGATCGTTAATGCTACTTGCAGCATTAACCCTAATTATATTAACAAGGTTGTGCAGTGCTGCCATACTCCAGTATCAGGTGTACCCTACGCGGTGGCCGGCAATGTTGCCACGTTTGAGCAAAATCCACAAGGGCCGTGACGAGGATTCGAACCTACGTCTGAGAGCATCCCAGACGCTAACTGAATCGACTTAATCGACCTTAATTGCCACGTTTGTGCAGCATATATATATATATATATATATATATATATATATATATATATATATATATATATATATATATATATATATATATATATAACATTTGTATGGCAACTTTATAGACCATTTTCACCGTAATGAATAATATGAAGGATCATTATGACTCTTTGCTAAGCGTTTGTGTATTTGAATTCAATGAATATTATTTAATCACAGGTATCTATCCACAACATTGAATTATACTTGCTGAAGCCAAAGCTTAATAAGGAGATACAATTTTGTCAGCTTTATCTCGCTGTCACGATACGGCTTTTATATTCCTTGATTTATTAATGTTGAATAGCATGGAATAATTCATCACTCGTGAGTTTAGTGTTTACAGATTTAAGTTGTGTTTTTCGCTTCTCTGACTCAGGACTTGTAGGCTATAACTCATCTTAGATTATATTTGAAAACAAAATAACATTATAACCCAACGCCCTAAAAAAAATAAAAAAAGAGTTTTGAAGGAATTCTGAGACAATTTTCTTCAAGGCTACATGATTTTAAGTACTATGATGGTACTAATACTTTGTGGTTATGATATGAAATTGATGTCCCACGTTCTCATGTTGTTGATGTCACTTCTGAACAGGAATGTTTAAAGAGTGTTAGTCTCATTGCATCATCAATGACGTGATCTGCAGTTCAGTAATGGTGATGTTGGTTATTTAACGTCAGTCCATTTGACGTTACCGTTCACTTATTTACTTACTTGAGATGACACTTATTAACGAGAACGGGATTGGCTCATTTAGCTACCAATAGACGTTTCTGAACAGCAACTGCATATCACTCAAGGATTTGGATTCAGAATCCGACATCACTTAACTCTTAGCCAGATTGTTTTTTTACTTATTTATTTATTTATGTATTTATTTATTTATTTATTTATTTATTTATTTATTTATTTATTTATTTATTTATTTATTTATGTTTGCAAAATAGTAAGGAATGGATGACAGCAGCTGTTTAATAATAATCACAAGTCTCTGTGATTTATTTTTCTCATATTTTCTCATTTTTCTCACTCATACTCGAGTGCTTTTACTCATATAAGGAAAAACTCTCAGGTAACCCATTGGTATTTTCATAATGGATTGCTAATGCGCTTCCTTTCGTCACCCATTAAAACAAAATCTTATCATAGACTAAATTGCATGTTCTCATGTCTATTTATATCAACAGACGAAGTTAAATTATGTTAGTGGTATCAATAGGGCTTGGAGTCTGAGAGCGGCGTTGGAGGCACGCAAGAAATTAAGATATTGGTGTTAATTAACTTTTGTTAGAAGAACATGCGAATGTGATACACCGTACGGTAGATGGCAGCACCGTAAAATCAGTTTGTGATGTGGGAACTGTGTATAGTTTCCCATCTTGGTTGAGTTTTAGACGATTTGATATGTTTTAAATTTTGTAATTGCAGAATATTTCCTCTCTCACGGTATCTTTCATTATTCTCTCTCTCTCTCTCTCTCTCTCTCTCTCTCTCTCTCTCTCTCTCTCTCTCTCTCTCTCTCTCTCTCTCTCTCTCTCTCTCTCTCTCTCTCTCTCTCTCTAGTATTGTCTATAATTAATAATATACAATCATATCAATCTAAACATTGTAATAATAATATAACACGCGGCAACTTAGTATAATATGTTTAAATTAATGTAATTTGACACGTGAATTTAAATCTTTAATTTTAAGAAAAAAAAGGGCCATTAATATTCTTGATAAATTACTTGTATTACTGCTACTAAATGCTAAAACATCTGTCTATTATATCTTACTAAATTAACATCTCCATCCAACCCTTAAATTGATAATTGGCTGAGAGATGATTATAGATAATTAGAGATAATGCACCTGTAATATTCTGGTCGATTATATTTGCATTTGGAGAGCGCAGGTGAGGCGAGGCGCCTTAATTACACCGCAACACACTGTAACTAAACCGGGTTTGATATTTGATCGCAAATGAGAAATGTGACTACTCCTTCCCCCTTCCCTTTCCTCCCTTTCCTTCCCTCCCTTTCCTTCCTCGAGTATATCTCCCTGTTTCTCCATCTACATCTACACACACCCATCACCTTCCCCAAGTATACTTACCTTTTTCCTACAGTTACCTTTCTCCACACTTTCAGCTACCCCCCCCCCCTAATCTCAGCTATCTCCATCTTTATTTAGCTTTCTTTTGTCCCTTTTCACGCATTTTAAGCTTTCAGCTTAACCCCTTCTCTCTCCCTTTCTCCCCCAGCAACCTCCTTTTTTGAGCTTTTCCTCCTCTTCCTCTTCATTCCTCCCCCTCTTTTCTCCCCTTCTCACCCCCATGTTCATCTGTTCCCCAAAACCCCTCTCACTCCACTCCAATCATCTCCCCCCCCCCTCCACCAACCCACCCTCTCCCTCCCCCCCAAAAAATAAATCATGTTCACTACCATCTACAGTGTCAGGTTCAAGTTCAAGTAACTTTATTGAGACAATAAAATACATCTCAAAAGGAAAGAGTAACTAAAGATATCTCTGCCCTCCTAGGGGGAGTCAGGTACAGAACAAGAGGCAGTAGTCATTAACGTGGTCTGAACTAGTCATTGAGATACAGTACAGGAACTCTCTTTCTTATATGACACAAAGGAGTTTCCTTAACATTCCGTTATCAAGGATGATAATTTCTAGGGTGGATAATACTGAAAATAATAATAATAATTCCTATATAAATATCAGAAAAAATATTTCCCAAATAAATTAGGGATAATAAATTGGATTTGTAAATATAATGCATTTAGGATTTGTTTTTTGTTTTTTTTAAATTTATATGTGATTAGCTATTAAATGTAAATGATAATTTGTGATAATTATATAATTTGGGGGATTGTTGTATATTTTATTGATGGGGATTGATGGTGTGTTGCCTGCCATGATTCTCACCTATAGTGATTCTCACCTATAGTGATTCTCACCTATAGTGATTCTCACCTATAGTGATTCTCACCTATAGTGATTCTCACCTATAGTGATTCTCACCTATAGTGATTCTCACCTATAGGGTTCTGCCACACTTTCTCAATACGTCACTCACGACTGCTGCTGTTGCTGCTGCTGTTCCTGCTGATGTTGCTATTGCTTCTGCTATTGCTGCTGCTGCTGCTATTGCTGCTGTTGCTGTTGCTGTTGCTATTGCTGCTGCTGCTGCTGCTGCTGCTATTGCTGCTGCTGTTGCTGCTGCTATTGCTGCTGCTGTTGCTATTGCTGCTGCTGTTCCTGCTGCTGTTGCTGCTGCTGTTGTTGCTGCTGTTGCTGCTGCTGCTGCTGTTGCTGTTGCTGTTGCTATTGCTGCTGCTGCTCCTGCTGCTATTGCTGCTGCTGTTGCTGCTGCTATTGCTGCTGTTGCTGTTGCTATTGCTGCTGCTGCTGCTGTTGCTGCTGCTGCTGCTGTTGCTGTTGCTTTTAATGCTGCTCGTTAGTTACACAAAAACTAGTAACGCAAAACGCCACTAGAGACAATTAGAGCAATTAACGAGAATATGCCGGTGCTTCTGACTTCCACACATACATGGAGAAGGGAGGGAGGAGAAGAGGAGATATATAAATGTATAAGCAAGGCTTATACAATTGTATAAGACTTAAGTCTTATACAAAGCTCTAACACAGGTGTAAACATGTTGTATTTGCACATTTTTAGTGACATGACAAACACGCACACATTTATGTATATAGACGGTTGCATACACACATGTACAACACATACATACTTACATACATACATACATACATACATACATACATACATACATACATACATACATACATACATACATACATACTACCAATATCAATCACCTCAATTATTGTATACATATCTACATACATACATGCATGCAAACGCAAACGCACACACACACACACACACACACACACACACACACACACACACACACACACACACACACACACACACACACACACACTACCCACTACTAAAATTATACACAAGCTACTCGCCATTTGTATTAATACTCACAATTAACATTCCATCTAGTTAAAGTGGTCAGAACTGTGGTAGTTTCACTTTTTAAGAAATCAGAGTTCGATTTACGGGGCTATTCATGCCCGTGCCACCTCTTGGTTGGCTTAATCTTCATCAATCAATCGGAGTTCGATCCCCCGATGACCCTAAGCGGTGTTGGGGACCTTCTCTCCGTCCCTTTACACCAGCTTGTAATCTCTCCACACGCTACTGATTGTTATAAGAGCATACTGGCCTAGTTCTTCTGATAATCGCCTTGTCTGACTCCATTTCTCTACCATCAAGTCCACTACCATTATCAATCACCTCAATTATTGCCATCATTTGCTGCCACCTCCACTACCACTACTACCATCACCACCACAACAACAACCAATACTACAACTGCGGATGTATGCTTGCACTCAACCGGCACTTATAACAACACATACACTCACAACACAACACACTCACTGCAGGTGTAAAGGAAGAAGTGTATATGCTTATCAACCAGAGAACCTCAAAACTCTTAAAACACGGAGCGCCGCTCCTGTGCCAGGTAAGTCCACTACGGGCTCACCATAGTCCGTGCTACTTGCAACTTTTGCTTCCGAGTAGCTGAATCTAAAAAAAAAAAAATGCCTTACATCATCAAGCTAGAAAATCACATCCCAAATAGACTATCACGGGAGATTTCAACGCCATAGTTAAGTAGTAATCCATGGGAACAAAATTTTTCACACCAAAATCGCTTGCCATGTTTTTCCCCTCGAAGGTTTCCGCCATTAATTCACGCGAAGCGATCCAGACTGCGTTATTCAGGCTGCCAAATGTTGTGATTACTGCAAACGAGGCCATTAGGAGCATGTAATGATATGTTCTGTTACGTCAGCGTCGGACGATGGCGAACAGTGAAGTTCGTCTGGCGGAGGAAGGACAGGCAGACAGACAGGCACGGGAAACAAGTGGGAACAATTCCTGGCAAAATTTGTTTTGTTCAACTCGACAGTTTATATATATATATATATATATATATATATATATATATATATATATATATATATATATATATATATATATATATATATATATAAGGTCTTCTCTGAAAGCTCTTTGTTTTCTTTTTCGAGGATGTGGGTCCCTGCAATTGCACCAGAGGTGGTACCCATATATATATATATATATATATATATATATATATATATATATATATATATATATATATATATATATATATATATATATATATATATATATATATAAACGTGTGTGTGGCAACGTGCTGCTTAATATCATGGCACCCAACATCAAGTATATTGGACATTCCAGCAGTGATGGCCTCCGAGCCGTTTAGCTTGGCTAACACACCGAGGCCCAAGATCTCCCAGATTTGCATTATTATAATTAAGCGATGCCTGTAGCGTAATCGTAGCGTGCTAATACGATAACAATATGTAATTGTCTGAATTTACTCGTATGTATAAGACATTTAAGGTAGAGACTCATCTTCTTGGGAGTGGAGGAATTGAGGCCTTACAGAGGGGTGACTTTGGGGTCAAAATTGATTGGAGTCAAGATGCAGCATCATTCTCTTTTAGTTATGATGTTTTGGGTAGCATAATCTCCTGGAGGTGGGGTAGGGTGGGGTAGGATGCTCTCTCATGCTGGCACGACTCCTGGAGATTGGTTCACCGGAGGATAAGGAATTATGAGAGAACTGGTGAGTAAATGGATTCATGTCTTGGGTCACACTCATACACACATTCGTGTGTGTGTGTGTGTGTGTGTGTGTGTGTGTGTGTGTGTGTGTGTGTGTGTGTGTGTGTGTGTGTGTGTGTGTGTGTGTGTGTGTGTGTGACATGACTAAGGAAAACAGAAGGGGCATATACAGAAAGTGACAAGGAAATCTGCGAGGCACTGAATGCCAGTTTCCATGGAGTGTTCACAACCGAGCCTGAGCAGCTCCCATTCTTAGAAGATAGTACCCTAGATGAAGGACTATTAGATATAGAGGTGACAGCAGAGGTAATGAAATAGTTGACAACACTGAATGCATTTGGACCAGACAAAGTATCACCGTGGATACTAAAAGAGGCAGCGCAGGCCCTGTGTGTGTGTGTGTGTGTGTGTGTGTGTGTGTGTGTGTGTGTGTGGGTGTGAAAAACATCAACAACAAAAAAGTTAGTAGTTAGTAACTGTTGATTGATTGACAGTTGAGAGGCGGGCCGAAAGAGCAGAGCTCGACCCCGCAAGCACAGCTAGGTGAATACAACTAGGTTAACACACAAACACACATACACACACGCACACACACACACACACACACACACACACACACACACACACACACACACACACACACACACACACACACACACACACACACACACACACACGGATATACAAAATTCATTCAAACACAGAAATCGAGAAGGAGAAGCACCCGACTCGACTGCAGAAATCTAAGCTCATGAAGAGATAAAAATCGACAAATGAATCACGAATATTATAGATGAGAGCCCATCCCTAACACCCCCCCCCCCCCCCTCTAACCTACATCCACTCTACCCCCTTCCCCTACCCTAATCTCTATCCCCTCTTCCCCCACACCCACTTTACCCCCTACCTAACCCCCTCTAACCCCTAACCTACCCACACTCTACTCCCTACCCAACCCCCACCTCGAACTCACCTGGACAAAAATTGTTAGTTTCCTACGACAAAAATTGTTAGTTTCCAACGACAAAAATTGTTAGTTTCCTACGACAAAAATTGTTAGTTTCCTACGACAAAAATTTTTAGTTTCCTACGACAAAAATTTTTAGTTTCCTACATCAAACAATTCCCTTCAGTCTCTCTCAACGAGACCTGATAAATTAATATATCTTGGTAGCCAAACTTGACTGGCGTCCACTGGCGTCCATCTTGCCTGGCTCTCTGCCACAATCGGACACAACTAATATGGAAACATATAAGCATCCAGGTCTGGAGACTAATCAATCCCGACCAGTTCCCACACGTGGTTAGTTCATTTTACTTGGCGTATCTTAAGTCATTGGAAGAAAGATCTGAGAGCCTCATAGGTGTAAATAAAATATATTGATCAAGTATTCGATTGATTAGAACTACTGACTGTAGTAATGAGTTGCTGGAGGAATGGAAGGAGGGAGAGAAGAAGGGTATGGAATGAGGGAGTGAGGGGTAAGGAGGAGGAAGAAACGGAAGTGAGAGAGTGAGAGAGAGGATAGAGGGAGGGATAGAGTGAACACTGTAGACATTAAGCCAACTACGGCCACCCAGGCTGAAGAAAGACCTCGGTAATTCCCCCGTTGCAAAACTTCTTCCAGCAATTGCTTATCATTGTGAAGATAATTAAAGCACAGCAATTCGCTGGATAGCTCGTTAATCACTCAATAGACGGCGGTAACCTAAAGTTGGCATTTTAAACGAGGATAATGCTTTTTTTTTCATTTTGGTCAGGGGGGCCCTATTATACTGTTAAAAGGTAATTGATACTATTAGCATGATCGAATGGGGCACAGAGCGGCGAGTCTGTAATCAATATTAGCGTGATGGATGGCAGGGCTGTCTTTAGTATTTTTGTTTAATGTATATGATGAAGTTTCGTCTCTCAGACCACTTGGGAGAGGACGGTAGAGCGACGGTCTCGCTTCATGCAGGTCGGCGTTCAATCCCCAATCGTTCATCAAGTGGTTGGGCATCATTCTTTTCCTTCGGCCCATGCCAAATCCTTATCCTGATCCCTTTCAAGTGCTAAATAGTCGTAATGGCTTGGCGCTTTCCCCCTGATTCAATTCAATTCTCTTATGTCTGTCTCTCTGTGTCTATCTCTGTCTGTCTGTCTCTCTGTGTCTATCTCTGTCTGTCTGTCTCTGTCTCTGTCTCTCTCTCTCTCTCTCTCTCTCTCTCTCTCTCTCTCTCTCTCTCTCTCTCTCTCTCTCTCTCTCTCTCTCTCTCTCTCTCTCTCTCTCTCTCTCTCTCTCTCTGCCTCCTCCCCCCCCCCTCCCTCCACTTGCAAGCGCCTGAAGGATACGACGCTAGTTCCATAATCAATATGCCTCAAGATGATATATATATAGGACGCTCGTCTTAACCACCAGTTGGCCAGTAGCTGTAGGATTTATAAACGCAATTACTCAATTAGAGGTCCGCAGTCCTTCAAGACGATTTCTGGTCCGTTCAACCGGCTACAAAATTCATTTTTGGAGCGAGGGCGTCTCTGATGTCTTATTTCTCAAGGGATCATTATTTTTGCCAATTTTTTTTATGATCAATAACGTTACGATGAGGATTTTAAAAAATTATTATTCCATCGTAATCTAAAAAAAAATGTGTTAACAGTTTTTTTGTAATTATTTTTGTAATTATTTTTGTAATTATTTTTGTAATTGTGAATAAGAAGAGCTTTTCATTTTAAAGTCTTTCGTGTGCTCCTTAAACTACCACCTTCGGGAGATGAGTCAGCAGTTGGAGAATCATATATAACTCACCCCTGAGAGTGGCTGTTCGGAATGACTGTTCGGAATGGCTGTTCGAAGTGGCAGTCGAAGATTGCACAGTCGTACAACACTTAAATGTTGTTGCCTCTTGGCTAAGTCTCTGACCAAACCTCCGTGTTGGTGGTCTGATCACCCAGGCTGTTAGAAGTCGCTGATGCATGAGCCCCTGTTGATCATGGCTGAGTATGGGAGGGGGGGGGGGAATCACAACGAAGATATAGCTGAGTTCATTGAATCATAACATGGCGCTATGCTTTGATTCAGGGGGAACGGCCAATCATATTCGTGAACATCTAGCCTGAGATTGTCCCCATCTTGCCTAATGTAATCAGGATACACAGAAATATCACGGTATGAAGTATACATAATGCTACATACAGAGACTTATGGTTTGGACCTATTGGGTGGTGAAGAGCCTGGTAAGTTTCACTGACTGCTGTGTCAACTTCAGGTCTCGAGAATAACTAAGAACATACGAATAAGAACACAAGAATAAGAATAAAAGAATCAGGGAAACTGCAGAGTGCCTTTTGTCCCACACGAGGCAGCTCCTATTCATATCCACCCAAACACATTCATATATATGCATCTTATATATGCGTTGAACTTTACGTTGAAACTTAAACGTTTCAACACCAGTAAGAAACCGCTGATTGAAGTAGTCAGATATCTCGCTATCTTCACGGTAGCGAGTTGTCGGATATCTTCACTATCTAGTGGAGTAGCCTTCTATCACGCTGTGAGAGTCTGGAGTAGGCAGAGTTTGACGTATTTTCCTGTGACATCTAAATAAAAAACCTCTAAATTCTTAGAAGTGTGCCAAAACGCTTCATTGATACCAGCGTATATGTAGGTGTGGCCACCCAGCTTACAGTATTGCTCAAGGCAAAGAACACAGAGGGATACAGCAAGCCTCATATGCCAGACGTTGCACAGATGTCAGTTAGTCTCTGTCTCTCTGTCTCTCTCTCTCTCTCTCTCTCTCTCTCTCTCTCTCTCTCTCTCTCTCTCTCTCTCTCTAGCTCATACTACATATATGTCAAAACTCATTCATACATATGTCTGACCTGCGCTCGAAACAATCACGTGATCCCAGGTCTATTATATTATCCGGTAATCTGTTCCAGAAATTAACAGCCCCTCTTTCCAAGCCAGTATTTACCCCAGAGTTTTTTCTAAATATCACCTTAAACCCATTTTTATTCGTTTCTTGTTCTATTTTGTTTTTTATAGATTTAATACTTATTAATATCCTCCCTGTTCTGCTCATTCATCTACTTATACACTTCAGTTATGTCAATCCTAACTCTTCGTCTTTTGTAGAGAATGTAAGAAAGTGAAACCTAGAGATTGGATATCAAGTTCATGTACGTTTATTGAGACAATAAAATACAACTCAACGGAATTGAGTAGATTAGACTTTTTCTACTCTCCATTACGGTTATCTACATCTACCCTCCAGAATGCATATTAAGCTTTCTCAGCCTCTTTTAGTTCTATTATCTGTACCTAGCCTCACAGCCTTATATTTGTCAGCATTAAACTGCAGCTGTCAATCTGTCGAACGTTTCAAAATCTCTCTAGATCATCTTGAAGTGATTTTTTGAGTCTTCTGAAGTTATTTGCCGCCCAATTTTCGTATCGTTTGTAAATTTACAAATATTGGTGTTTAGTCTGAGTCAAAACTGGTCATATACTGTATATAGTAAGTAACAGCCCTCTCACAAGACCTTTTCTCAAGTCCAGCTTTCTCACAAGACCCTTATTCCATACACACTTTCTAGACCATTCAAACTACTCTGTATCCCGTTCCTATGCACCCCAAACCCGCACCAGGCCACAGAAACCCATAAAGATGTTACACAACCAAAGATCCCATTCACTCCAAAAGTCTACCACTCCAAAAATCTACCACTCACGGGCTATTCATGCCCGTGCCACCTCTTGGGAGGCTTAATCTTCACTAACCAATCTATCCCAACTCAGCGCACTCCCTTCACTGCGCGCCCATCAAGCTTGTTCGCTGGAAAGAGGGCGGAGGAGTGGGTGGGAAAGCTGTGAGCAGGTTGAAGTTCTTGTGAACTGCATCACTAATTCTTCTGGCTTGTATATACATCCTGCGCCAGAGTATTGTATATCGGAGGTGGTATCAGGGCTCAAGGAGGAGCTGGTCCTGGAGGCGTGTACCACACGCTAATAAAGATCAGGTCTTACAAATGGCTCGAACAAGACATCCTCATTGAGGAAAGGTCGGGCGCGGTGCAGCGAAGGGTGTGTTGGGGGTGGGTAGAGGGTGGATGGGTTCTTGTCTCTTGCAGGCCTCGAGGGATCTTTTTCTAGTGCCAATTGTGTGGTAATGTGGACCTTATCGCGTACTGTTGCTTGGGGTTAATATGACCCGTGAAGCATCGGCAGTAGTGACCCTTTTGGTGAAACTTTCTTTTTCAACTTCTCCATTCACCTTCAAGAACAGGAAACAATGGTTCCTTAAAAGACATACAACAGCTCGAGGCTTCAAAAACGGCGGGAAGGACCCATTCCATACGGTCGAAAAGTCCTCCTCACTAGACGCTATCGAAGGCCCTGTCGTGACCACGCTGCTTGGCACTTTCCGCCCTCCGAGGCGGGCATATATGGAAAATTTTATGTACAACCCGCAACAATGGTGAAACAAAGGCGGTTCTGAAGCCCGGAGTTCGAAGAGACCCGTCGACACTGGATTGTTTACTCCTTTGGTGCTCATGAGTTACGTTCAGCAGGAATGGCATTGGCTACTGAATTTTATGGCGGGTGTTGATTGTGTTGGCTGAGTCAGGCTACAGTGTGTTCTGATTTACTGCCTTGCTTTGGGTAGTGTTGTTTTGTTGCGGGTGCTCTTGTTTGATGTGTCTTCGCGCACACACACACACACCCACAAACACACACATTCTTCTTTAAGCAGGTGTGCCGTGCGGAATGAGTATGTCGTTGTCGTGTTCTCTCAGCGATTACTGCGGGGTTTAGAAGTTGAGAGAGTCTGCTTGAGGTGCTGAGTCCATTCTAGGGGGGATCCAAGACTGGTCAGATATGGCGAGGCTGTACCCAGTCTGTGGCACACGCGGCACAGACGAACTCTCACGCATTGCTCGATAGCGTCGACCACCCAAACATTCTTGTGGTTTATCATGAGTGGTTTATCATGAATGGTTTATTATGAATGGTTTATTATGAATGGTTTATTATGAATGGTTTATCATGAATGGTTTATTATGAATGGTTTATTATGAATGGTTTATCATGAGTGGTTTATCATGAATGGTTTATTATGAATGGTTTATTATGAATGGTTTATTATGAATGGTTTATCATGAGTGGTTTATCATGAATGGTTTATCATGAATGGTTTATCATGAATGGTTTATCATGAGTGGTTTATCATGAATGGTTTATCATGAGTGGTTTATCATGAATGGTTTATCATGAATGGTTTATCATGAATGGTTTATCATGAGTGGTTTATCATGAATGGTTTATCATGAGTGGTTTATCATGAATGGTTTATCATGAATGGTTTATCATGAATGGTTTATCATGAATGGTTTATCATGAATGGTTTATCATGAATGGTTTATCATGAATGGTTTATCATGAATGGTTTATCATGAATGGTTTATCATGAATGGTTTATCATGAATGGTTTATCATGAATGGTTTATCATGAATGGTTTATCATGAATGGTTTATCATGAATGGTTTATCATGAGTGGTTTATCATGAATGGTTTATCATGAATGGTTTATCATGAGTGCTCTTTTTCAATCAGTTCGTTGTTACCGCTCTTCCTCCTTCTCTCCCTTTCTCTTTCCCTCCTTCCATCTCTCCCTCCCTCTCTTCCTCCATACCTCCCTCACTTCAATTTTCCCTACATTCCTCTTCCATTTTCGAAGTTTAATTCATAATAAGAATATTATGAGAATTAAAGAAAATGCGCAAGGTCTATTGCCTCATACGAGGCAGCTATATATATCCCCCAAACAAATTCAAATATATGTCTAGCCTACGCTTGAAACAATCAAGTGATCCCATGTTCATTATGTTACCTGGTAATATGTTATAGATCAAAGTATATAGCCCAGATAATCAGAAACACACTCATTAGACGTGTCGAGTGAGTAAAGAGCCACATAGTTTATAGAGTTTTCAGAGTTTGTGTGATGTTAGAAAGTGGTTTTAACTTGCTAGATACTTGTTAATACTTGTTAGAAGGTGTTACAAGTTGTTCGAACGTTGTAGTTTCGTCGTGTTTTTTGGCGGGATACGACCTCTCTGATCAACTACCTCTTGGAATCGCAAAGCGACAGACAGAAACAGTGGGTTGATAGCATAGTCATTTGCTGTTTTCTTGACCTCTGACCTTAAGAGTGCTTAAGAGAGTAGTCATTGGTTGTGATGGTTCAGGTCGTTGTTGATGTTGTTGGTGAGAGAAACGTTCTGTCAACAGAGTTAAACATCAGTCGGCAGGTAACTAACTTGAGGTTATCTTGAGATGATTTCGGGGCTTTTTAGTGTCCCCGCGGCCCGGTCCTCGACCAGGCCTCTACCCCCAGGAAGCAGCCCGTGACAGCTGGCTAACACCCAGGTACCTATTTTACTGCTAGGTAACAGGGGCATAGGGTGAAAGAAACTCTGCCCATTGTTTCTCTCCGGCGCCCGGGATCGAACCCGGGACCACAGGATCACAAGTCCAGTGTGCTGTCCGCTCGGCTGACCAGCTCCCTTACTAGCTGCCAGGAGTATAACAAGCAACGGAATAAAGCTGGTGGGAGCCGAGTACCAAATCTCTCGTTCTTCTCCTCTTGGCTGGTAAAGTTCCAGTCACAACTGATCGTTGAGTGAGGTCTGTATCGGTTAGTCACCCTCGCAATGTCACTAGTGCGGTTGGTAATCTGGGGCCAGATTCATGAAACAGTTACGCGAGCACTTACGAACCTGTATATCTTTTCTCAATCTTTGGCGGCTTTATTTACAATTATTAAACAGTTAATGAGCTTCAAAGCACCAGGAGGCTGTTTATAACAATAACAACAGTTGATTGGCAAGTTTTTATGCTTGTAAATTGTTTAATAAATGTGACCAAAGCCGTCAAAGATTGAGGAAAGATGTACACGTCCGTAAGTACTTGCGTAACTGCTTCGTGAATCTGGCCCTTGCTGCTTTGAACTCTTCACAGCACCCGAAGACGCATTAATACATATTTTAAGGTATTGTGTATTCTAAATTTGTTTTTTCTCAAATATAAATTTATTTTAGAAACATGTCCTGTTAAGCCGAGGTTAGACGTATAAGTTCTGTTGGCATTTACAGCTTTACATAGGTGCGATTCGAACAGAGGAAGTGAGCGAAGCGACAGTTCGAGAAAACTTCGAACATCATCAGTTGTGAAACTTTCCGCTTAAATATTTTGCATTCAGGAACAAGCGGTTTGACCGCTGGACTAATAAGCAGTTCATGTCATTGTTCTTCACGATGAGCCGTAACATACAGACTCACAGCTCTACACAATGTTTGACTCAGAGACTGACACACTAATTTATTTTGCAGCTAATTTATTATTGTCCGTTTGCCGTCATGCTCAACAAGGCTACTTCATGTAAATCTTCACGTAAACTCAACAAATGGAATACAGTTAATAATAATAATAAAAATAATAATATTAATTATAATAATAATTATAATAATAGCTACAAATAATAAATTAAAAAATCTGAACATTGCAGAACATAAAAATGCAAATTCGCCAGAAACTTTTTCGCATACAAAAATCTCATCCTATTGGCGGTAATGAGAGTGCCCACTGAGAGGGCAACACCGGCGCCATCATCGTGCGCAGGAGGAGAAACAAAAGAGATCTCAGCTTTTGCCATCAGTCTGATAATAATGGCTATTATTTATGGCCAATGAACGTGTAGATTTCATTGTGGTTATCGGCGATCCATCCACGCAGTAATTAAGGCCGATAAGCCGGCAGAGTTTAGTGGGGATAATGTCATTTGTCTATTAAAAGCGGGATTTTAGTTAAGTCACAGCTGATGGGGTGAGTGCTTCGGCCAACCGGTAATATATTTTTTTTTATTTGTGTTTTTAATTTTAAGACGACGCGCTTCGATACAATGTTATCTTTGTGGTCTAAATTTAATTATCTCTTGTATAATAGAGGGATTACCATTACAAAAGATTGTGAAATATTACATTAGAGACTCGTGTTTCTGAAGGAGAGTTTTAAGCATATATTTTGTTAGGCTTTGTAAAGTTTTAGTTCCTTCCCTGTTCCTTCTCTCTTTTTCACTTCCTTCTTATTTTACCCCCTACCCTTTCTCTTTCTCTTCCCCTTCCCTTTTTCCATCCTCTTTCTACACACCCAACCTCCACATCCCCTCTCTTCTTCCCAAACTATCTTCTCTCACCTCTCCTCCTCCACCCATACTATCTTCTCTCACCTCTCCTCCTCCACCCATACTACCTTCTCTCACCTCTCCTCCTCCACCCATACTATCTTCTCTCACCTCTCCTCCTCCACCCATACTACCTTCTCTCACCTTTCTGTAACACCATCTCGTGTTTTGAGAGGCATCGCGTGCTCCGAAGAGAAGCTCTTCCTTCAAGTATGAACCTTTTCGTGCTGCTGAGGCACAGAGCACTGTCCCCTCCGGTTTGACTCGTTTTGGGATCGTCAAGGCGACACGGTAAATCTGTCACAAATGTGGAGGCAGTTGAAAAGGCCTCCGCCATGGAGTTCTACGATTTTTAACAATAATTGTTGGCAATATTGCTAGTAGAGTCATAGTTATCTTGTAATAGTTATCTTGTACATGGGTACGATTGCGAGTGGTTGGCACATAATGGTAAATTATTGCAGGAACTGGATATCTTTTAGCTCTGTTATCTATATACGCCGCCAATCATCTCTTTATTACACTTATTACACATTTATATTTTAATAATATTCAATTCCTCGTCCATCTCATCTCTCTTCGTCCATTCCTCCTCTTCTCCTTCCTCTCATTTCTTTCTCTCCTCCTCCTTCTACACTAATTATCCTTGATTGTCTCATATTCCCTCTTCTGTTCTCAGTACTCGATCCCTCTCTTTCCCACTAGCCCTCCTTCCCCTCCCCCTTTCCATCTGTCACCCCCACAGCTTACATCTTCAGAGCATCTACATCTTCGTATCATCCTTTGCAGATGACACAAAAATCAGTATGAAAATTACCTCGGCTGAGGACATTGAAAAACTTCAAGCTGATATTAATAAAGTTTTCGACTGGGCATCAGAAAATAACATGATGTTTAAGAGTGATAAATTCCAGGTACTCAGGTACGGTAAAAATGAGGACCGTAAACATAATACAGAGTACAAAACACAATCTAATGTACCCATAGTAGGAAAACAGCATGTAAAGGATTTGGGAATAATAATGTCTGATGACCTAACGTTTAAGGAGCATAACCAAGCAAATATTGCGACAGCCAGAAAAATGATAGGATGGATTACGAGAACTTTCAAATCCAGGGATCCCATCACAATGGTTGTACTCTTCAAGTCACTTGTGTTGTCCCGTCTTGAGTACTGTTCAGTACTCACTTCCCCCTTCAGAGCAGGAGAGATTGCTGAAATAGAGGGAATACAGAGAACATATACGGCACGCATAGATGCAATAAAGCACCTAAATTATTGGGATCGTCTCAAAGCCCTCCAAATGTACTCACTAGAAAGAAGACGAGAGAGATATCAAATAATATACACCTGGAAGATACTGGAGGGCCAAGTACCAAATCTACACGGTAAAATAACAACGTACTGGAGTAAACGATATGGAAGAAAATGTAGAATAGAACCAGTGAAGAGCAGAGGTGCCATAGGCACAATCAGAGAACACTGTATAAACATCAGGGGTCCACGGTTGTTCAACGTCCTCCCAGCAAGCATAAGAAATATTGCCGGAACAACCGTGGACATTTTTAAGAGGAAACTAGATTTATTCCTCCAAGGAGTGCCGGACCAACCGGGCTGTGGTGGGTATGTGGGCCTGCGGGCCGCTCCAAGCAACAGCCTGGTGGACCAAACTCTCACAAGTCAAGCCTGGCCTCGGGCCGGGCTTGGGGAGTAGAATTCCCAGAACCCCATCAACCAGGTATCAACCAGAGCCTCCGCCCCTCCACCACTGGTAGTAGGGAAGGTGATGTTCCTGTTGAGGGATGCTGCCTCTTCTGGTGTAGGATCCTACCTCTACAGGGGGATGCCGCCTCTCCAGGTTACGGATGCTGCCTCTTCTGGTGTGGGATGCTGCCTCCTTTAGTGGGGAATGTTACCTATTCTGATGGGGAGTTGCTGCCTCTGCAGGTAGGGTATGTCCTCTCTTGGTGGGGTATGCTGCCTCTCTTGGTGGGGTATACTGCATCTCTTGGTATACTCATAATATTTATCATCATCACTTTTATCACATCTCATTATCACATCATTTGCCCTCTACTCCTCCTCCTTCCTTTCTTCCTCACACGCCTCATTTTCTTCCTTATCGTGACCATTATATTCGCGAATTATTTTTAATATCATTATCATCATTATTTTCCCGTGAATTAATTCATAGGATCAGATATCACTAGACATTAACATCGTGCTTCAACTCCTTGTTTACTTCTGTTCTTCCTCCTACCTCTCCTTCTTTCTCTCTCTCCCTCTCCCTCTCCATTTCCCTATTTACCGCCATTTCCGCCGCTTTTCCCGCGCGGCGTCATGTCTCCCAGTAGTAGCGGAGGAGAGGCAGGAGGAGGGAGGAGACCCGCTGTGTGCCTCAACGAGCCATATCACCCCATCAGCGTCGCCCCTTTGTTCTACGCTCCCTGCCTCATTTGCCCCATTATTTCAACAATTACTCCCCCCCCACAACCCCAATTTTAATGCATTCCACGGGTGCATGGTCGCAGACAATTATGAGGCCCCAGTTTGGGTTTGTCTCCTCACGGGACGGGGGCCTAGTTTGGGGGTGTCTCCTCACGGGACGGGGGCCTAGTTTGGGTCTGTCTCCTCACGGGACGGGGGCCTAGTTTGGGGGTGTCTCCTCACGGGACGGGGGCCTAGTTTGGGTCTGTCTCCTCACGGGACGGGGGCCTAGTTTGGGTCTGTCTCCTCACGGGACGGGGGCCCAGTTTGGGTCTGTCTCCTCACGGGACGGGGGCCTAGTTTGGGGGTGTCTCCTCACGGGACGGGGGCCTAGTTTGGGTCTGTCTCCTCACGGGACGGGGGCCTAGTTTGGGTCTGTCTCCTCACGGGACGGGGCCCAGTTTGGGTCTGTCTCCTCACGGGACGGGGGCCTAGTTTGGGTCTGTCTCCACATAGGACGGGCCCCAGTTTGGGTCTGTCTCATCACGGGACGGGGCCCCGTCCTCTTGAAGAGGACTACCATCTCCTGTTACTCTTACTGTCTCTCTCGTCTCGTAGCACCTGTTCCTCCTTCCTTCCCCTCTCCCCCTCCCCCCCCCCCCCACTCACACACACACAGGTACCGCCAAATGGGCGTAATTACCTGTACCTGGGGATGCGGTCAGGTGCGCCATAGGTGGATACTGGCGTCCGCCTTCAAGGGGGGAGATAGACATTTCACTGCCTCCTGCCTCTTCACTTCTCACATCTACTGAGTCCAGATGGGAAGTTTTTCTCCCTTCATGTTAATAATAATAATATAGTTCATCCTCCTCCTCATAGCGTTCGGTCATCTGTATAATCCAACGTAATCCGTTCGAGTAAATTATCCGGATTCATATAAAGCGACGTTAATTGTATTTTTTTTTAACCCGATCCATCCGCGACCTTCAGTTAATGGCCGGATATCTAGTAGGCCTAAAGTGGTGTATAGGGTAATAGCCGGATATCTATTATGGCCTAAAGTGAGCTGCCGAAGAGGCTCAAATAAATAAATATATATATATATATATATATATATATATATATATATATATATATATATATATATATATATATATATATATATATATATATATAAGCAACACCTGCAACACTAGCAGCGTCAGCAACACCTGCAGGGCAACAGCGTCAGCAACACCTGCAGGCAACAGCGTCAGCAACACCTGCAGGGCAACAGCGTCAGCAACACCTGCAGGGCAACAACAGCGTCAGCAACACCTGCAGGGCAACAACAGCGTCAGCAACACCTGCAGGCAACAGCGTCAGCAACACCTGCAGGCAACAACAGCGTCAGCAACACCTGCAGGCAACAACAGCGTCAGCAACACCTGCAGGGCAACAATGGTGTGACTCGACTGACGGAAAGAGAAATGAGATATGAAATTCAGTAGTCAACATGGGTGATGGTTAATGGTAATTACAGACGACCAGATGTCTAGACCATCGTTCATGCCCCTCCCTCCCTCTCCCTCCCTCCCCCCCCCTCCCTCTCCCCCCTTCCCTTTCCCCCCCCTCCCTCTCCCCCCCTTTCCCTCCCTCAATCACCCTTCCTCACTCCCTCCCTCCCTACCCCTCGACCTGCCCTCCTTCTCTCCCTTGCTCCCTCCCTCTCTCAGCATTCTGAGCATCTTGCTATAGTGAGCTGGGCCTTCTCCCTCTCACCCCTCTCTCCTTCTTCCCTTTCTCCTCCCTTTCTTACCTTGTCTTCCTCGCCCTCAACTCTCTCCCTGCCCTCTCTCTCTCTCTCTCTCTCTCTCTCTCTCTCTCTCTCTCTCTCTCTCTCTCTCTCTCTCTCTCTCTCTCTCTCTCTCTCTCTCTCTCTCTCTCTCTCTCTCTCTCTCTCTGTGATCTCTTGGGCTTGACGGTATAGAGCGACGGTCTCGCTTCTTGCAGGTCGGCGTTCAATCCCCCAGACCGTCCACCAAGTGGTTAGGCACCATTCCTTTTCCCCCCGTCCCATCCCTAATCCTTATCCCGACCCCCTTCCAAGGGCTATATAGTCGTAATGGCTTGGCGCTTTCCCCTGATAGTTCCCTCCCTGAATCCGGCCCATTACAAAATAATAAACGCGAAGAGAAACAGGAAATCAGAGACAGACAGACAGAGTCAGACAGACAGACAGACAGAGACAGACAGAGACAGACAGACAGACAGAGACAGACAGACAGACAGACAGACAGACAGACAGACAGACAGACAGACAGACAGACAGACAGACAGACACAAACACAGAAACAGACAGAGATATAATGACAAACAACCCAAACACAGCACAAACAAAAAAAGAATTGCTTTAACCTCTCAGTATAAACTCCGAGGCCCCCCCCCCCCAGTTTATATTATATAATATACCTCTATACATATATATACTTTTTTTCCTCGGTGGTCATTGTTCCCCTAATAGCGGTTCCTTTGAAGATTTAGCTTATTACATGATCTGTGATAACCGTCCTTAATTGCCCTCCACAGAGCCACAAGGACCTAAGTCCTTCACTCCCTTGGGGTTACGTCCTACTAACACCCGCTGGTACAATTGGATAGGGTGGTTGTGAGGTGAGGAGGGGGGGGGGGGGAAGATGGTGAGAGGGAGGGAGGAGGATGGTGAGGGGGGGGTAGTGAGGTATGTGAAGGAGGTCTTACAGAAACACCTGAAGGAGATCTTACAGAAACACCTGTAGGGAGACAGGTGTTGCTGCAGATCAGGGCTAAATGATGAATACAGAGGAGGTAGGGATGATTTCAGACCATTCCCCCCTCTATGAGTATGTATCATCAACGATGCTTCGACTATGAATCGACGCTTGTTTGCCCCACGTGTGCCAATTGGGCTGTTGTGTTTACCTATTTATATATTCAAATGACAACCTATAAGAACAAATCCACAAGGGCCGTGACGAGGATTTGGTGGATTTGTTCATTTGAGGCATCACGTTAGTGTGATCTCTGTGTATGACAGCCTATAAGATTTGCCAGCAATTGATATACAAATATATTTATATATATGGGACACCAACACAAATATATCACAGGTGTCTATAAAATATATATATCATAAAAATATATATATAAGACGAAGCATGTGAAGTAATGAGGGTCACTCAACCTCACAAATCTGAAAATGAACTATCAGGGGGAAAGCGCCAAGCCATTACGACTATATAGCACTGGGAAGGGGTCAGGATAAGGACTTGGGATGGGACGGGGGGAAAGGAATGGTGCCCCACCACTTGGTGGACGGTCTGAGGGATTGAACGCCGACCTGCATGAAGCGACACCGTCGCGCTATACCGTCCAGCCCAAGTGATTGGACAAATGAAGAACTAACGACTTTTCAGTCCGTCGTAGACCATGATAACAACTCGATAGTGGTCCCGGGCCTGGTCCAAACGTTCTCAATTGCTCATTTTCTGGCCCAAACGTTGTCAATTGTTCATTTTCTGGCCCAAACGTTCTCAATTGTTCATTTTCTGGCCCAAACGTTCTCAATTGTTCATTTTCTGGCCCAAACGTTCTCAATTGTTCATTTTCTGGCCCAAACGTTCTCAATTGCTCATTTTCTGGCCCCAAACGTTCTCAATTGTTCATTTTCTGGCCCAAACGTTGTCAATTGTTAATTTTCTGGCAGAATCGTTGCCAATTGTTAATTTTCGAATGTGTGGATTGGGTGACCTAATCTGTTACTGCGACTCTGCAGCGTTGAGTGTCGGCTCTTACATAAACCTGCTTTGTTCCATTCACCTGGGCTGTAGGAGGCTCGAACCGTGAACCCGGTGCCTGTGAAGCCCAAAGCTCAATCGACTGGGCTATTTTTGCTTAACCTGCTTTGTGTTGCGCGCGTTGCAAGGTGAGGCTCGCCATTGCACGAGCACCTAAGCCACTAATCTGCACTACCTTTCAACGCCAGTCTTTCGAAGATTTATACAAAACCAAATTAACATAGGCAATATTCTTTATTAGTTTGCCTCTTAAAGAACGATCCATAAACGCAGAGGAGATTGCGTAAAACTAATAGACGCCAGAACAGCGTAGACGATAGAAGGGAATTGGATTCCTCTTTTATAAGCCGTAAAGCCTCTATGGAAAAGCATAGATGAGGATGAGAAAACAGTGGTGCTTTTGTTTAGTGATAGACACCAGAGGAGTATAAATGTCACAAGGGCTTCAAGTCTCTTATAAAGATTTAGACTCTTAGTGAAAAGATCATAAAAGAATTTCGATGAGCATTAGATATTATTTTGTTATAAACGTCAGAAGAATATAACTAACAAAAAAAAACTATAGAGAATATAATGTAAACAAAAACAATTATAAATATAAGATCCTGATTACTTTTCAATAATACTTGAATGGAGAGGTTGAAAAATATGAATCCGTAGATGTCTTGAAGTCTATAGAGGTAACTAAGAGTAGAAATAAGACTGAAATATATTCAAAACATTTCTAAAGGACATGTAGTTTGCCTGAAAATTATAGATGTCGCGACATTATTGACTGTTTTGTTCGTGTTGTTTAAGAGGATCTGATCCTCTCTAGTGTGGCTAATTCTTGGATCGTTCGTAAACACGTTGATGAATATGGAATTTGATGATATGTATTTATACACACACACACGCACACACGCGTACACGCACACACACACGCGCACACGCACGGTTGAGAGTTCAGAGGCGGGACTAAAGAGCCAAAGCTCAACCCCAGCAAGCACAATTAGGTGAATACAATTAGGTGAGTACATACACACACAGTGGCTGAGTGTGTGTGTGGGGCCGGTGGCTGAGTGGACAGCACGCTGGATACGTAGTCATGTGGACCGGGGTTCGATTCCCGGGGCCGGCAGAAACAAATGGGCATAGTTTCTTTCACCCTGATGCCCCGTGTTACCTAGCAGTAAATAGGTACCTGGGAGTTAGACAGCTGTTACGGGCTGCTTCCAGGGATGGGGGGGGGGAATAGTAGTTAGTAACAGTTGATTGACAGTTGAGAGGCGGGCCGAAAGAGCAACGCTCAACCCCGCAAGCACAACTAGGTGAATACACACACACACACACACACACACACACACACACACACACACACACACACACACACACACACACACACAGCGTGTAAGTAGGTGAGGACGAGCAAAGGAACGGAACTATCAGGAAATAGTTCCGTACGAGGCAAATGTTACCTCATTACCTACCAGCAGACCCGGACAGCCCTTGCATTCCCCAGCCTACTCTCACACAGTCACCACTCAGCCCTACCTCCTCTAGGGGACCCCTAGGGACATCCCCTAGGGACCCCTAGGGGCATCATTCAGCGTCAGAGCCATCCGGTCCCTATCTCTACCAACCCCTTCCAGTAATTATAATAATTGGTTGAAGAATACGAAGACACTAAGAGGCGAGATTTTCCCTGAATCTTGTCATTCTTAAGAATATCTGCATGTGATTTAGGCCTTGGCAGGTGTAATTATTGGCCAGGGCTCCAGAGGTATAATGGAGGGAGTCTTTGTTTCCCTTCACGCTTGTGTTAATGATTTGGATCTGGTGGCAGGAGATGATAGTGATTGAAGAGAAATGCCTTGAGTATGGTGATGTGCAGTGGTGGTGTGTGGTGTGGTGGTGTGTGGTGTGGTGGTGTGTGGTGTGGTGGTGTGGTGGTGTGGTGGTGTGTGGTGTGGTGGTGTGGTGGTGTGGTGGTGTGTGGTGTGGTGGTGTGGTGGTGTGTGGTGTGGTGGTGTGGTGGTGTGTGGTGTGGTGGTGTGGTGGTGTGTGGTGTGGTGGTGTGGCGGTGTGTGGTGTGGTGGTGTCTGGAGTAGTGGTGTCTGGGGTAGTGGTGTCTGGCGTGGCTCCAGACACAATGATTACCTCCATACTAACCTATAACCTTCTCTGTGAATAACAAGGAAACCTCAGCCCATTCAAAGGTTTTTATGGTGGAGATTTGAGCTTGTGAGGAGAGAGAGAGTACACACACACGGGGCACTGAAGCACTAACTACCCTGTGGTGTAGTGGTTAGTGTAAAACCTGGGTGTAAAATGATTAGTTAATCGTGTTCTAGGGGGACACATGGTGCTGTATACCTCCCCCCACACACTAACCATGCCGCACCTGTGACAGGACCAGGTCTTTGGTTAGCCCATTAACCTCTGTGTTACAGGGGTCATAGTCGATTACAGCAGTCAGCAACGTTCCCTCATCGACAGTGGCAGTTGTTGCTCTTTCATGGCCCCAGTAATTTATCACCTGTTGCAGCGAAACTTGCAATTGAAAAATGTTGGTCGCTGTATTGCCGGGTCTCTCTCTCTCTCTCTCTCTCTCTCTCTCTCTCTCTCTCTCTCTCTCTCTCTCTCTCTCTCTCTCTCTCTCTCTCTCTCTCTCTCTCTCTCTCTCTCTCTCTCTCTCTCTCTCTCTCTCTCTCTCTCTCTCTCTCTCTCTCTCTCTCTCTCTCTCTCTCTCTACTGCAATTCTTATATATATATACTGAAATATATATATATATATGTATTGTATATATATATATATATATATATATATATATATATATATATATATATATATATATATATATATACAATACATTGCGAGATTAGCTAGACAATCTACAGAGATGGTGTGAGAAACGGGTACTAGACTTTAACCCTGATAAATGCAAGGTTATGAGAATAGGAGCTGGAGCAAGAAGACCTCAAATACATTACAGGATCAAGGGAAGGCAACTTCCAACTTTTGAAGAAGGGAAAGACTAAGAAGTGGACATAACAGGAGACCTATCACCAGAGGCACAGATCAGCAGGATGACGAGGGCAGCATATGCCACACTGGCAAACGTCCAGTTGTCCTTCAGGAACTTGGACAAATATCCAAGTTTCGTGCGCTGTGTACATCCTTCGTGAGGCTTATTATTGAGTATGCTGCCCCGGCATGGAACCCCTACCTAATAAAGCACAAAGGAAAATATAAAAAGTACCAAAAAAAAGCAGTAAGGCTCGTTCCAGAGCTAATGAGATTGTTCTCTGAAGAAAGATTTAACTGGACCTCACTCTTCTAGAGGAAATTAAGACTAGGGCAGATATGTTCATGACGTACAAGATACCAAGGAGGATTGACTAATGTACAATGTTCAAATTAGGGAACAATGGAGCGAGAAGACATAATTGGAAACTAGAAACACAGATAGTCAGAGGAATGTCAGAAAGAACTTTTTCAGTCTGAGAGTTGTAAGTGGAACGGACCAGATGAGAATGTTATCGAAGCCAATTTTAAATATAAATATGATAAGAAAACGAGTCATTACAGTGAACTAACGATGATGGAAAGGCAGGGCCTAAGAGCAGCTGCTCGACCCTGCAACTATCTTGAGGGTTATCTTGAGATGATTTCGGGGCTTTAGTGTCCCCGCGGCCCGGTCCTCGACCAGGCCTCCACCCTCAGGAAGCAGCCCGTGACAGCTGACTTACACCCAGGTACCTATTTTACTGCTAGGTAACAGGGGCATAGAGTGAAAGAAACTCTGCCCATTGTTTCTCGCCAGCGCCCGGGATCGAACCCGGGACCACAGGATCACAAGTCCAGCGTGCTGTCCACTCGGCCGACCGGCTCCCTAGGAGAGTACACACACACACACAACAAATCCCAACCAACAAACTGCGAATACCTGGATCACTTCTCCCGAAGGGGGGGATAAATTACAACAAAATTTCACAAAATTTCACAAAATTTCACAAAATTTCACAAAATTTCACAAAATTTCACAAAATTTTACAAAATTACACAACGACCCCAAATGAATCGAACACTTCTTAGCGATTGAAAACTCTGGAAGGCTTCCCTCGACCTCTTTAGACATTGTGCAATAATAACTGGTATTGACCGCTAACTGCTTCCTAACTGACGCAAATTATTGATTAAAAAGACCATTGGTATTATTATGGCCGCAAGGAGTCGTGGTGCTCACAA
Organism: Procambarus clarkii; assembly: GCF_040958095.1. Classification (NCBI taxonomy): domain Eukaryota; kingdom Metazoa; phylum Arthropoda; class Malacostraca; order Decapoda; family Cambaridae; genus Procambarus; species Procambarus clarkii. The sequence continues at coordinate 20,789,355 of NC_091180.1, read as the reverse complement.
ATCATGTCTACGGTGCTCGTTGAGTCCTCGGGCCGAGGCAAGGAATCAATGGCAATTTGCAACTCATCTCTCATGCCCTCAAGAAAGGCTAGAAAGAAATATATTTCTCAAGAAAAAGATATATATATATATATATATATATATATATATATATATATATATATATATATATATATATATATATATATATATATATATATATATATATATATTTAATAGTGTGTGTATGTGTGTGTGTGTGTATATCACGAAAATAAACACGTGATTAAAAATGTGAGTGTCAGACCTCGGAGGAAAATTGAAACAGGAATTTCCTTAAGTACTTTCCTTAAGTATATATATATATATATATATATATATATATATATATATATATATATATATATATATATATATATATATATATATATATATATAATATACACACCAAGGAATCCTAACTCGGAATTCCCGATTGTGAGTCGAGAACGTAGCCAACTATACTACACAAGACCCAAACAAAACCCGGGTCCGCCTTAGACAGCAGAAACTGACCCGGCCTGAACATACAGGTAAGCACACACACACAATGACCTTAAAACAACTCCCTACAAATATATAAAAATTAACACAAACAGACACAGATAATATCCCCCCCCACCCCCACACCACCACCCCTCCATCCCCCCCCCCTATTTCTCTCCTTCCTCCCCCCCCCCCCTCCCCTATCTCTGAGAGGCAGAGGATAATTTTTGGGTTCTCAAGAATATCAATTTTCAGCCAAATATTCGGTAGCTTGCAGTGGACTGGGATTATTAAAGACGATAATCGTTAGGTTTCTTTAGTCATGATTATGAGTGGAAGGATATCACGAAAAAAAAAACACTGTCCATTTGCAAGATTATCGGTGGGAGAAGATAATCGGTAATTATTTGCGAATGAGATTATCAGTTGAGGAAGCTAGTTTGGCAATTTGTTATGGATTTGGATTATCGATGTGGTTAGAGTTGCTTGTTAGGTCGATATCATGAAGATGAAATTAGTAAGCTGTAGCGACCGTACTTGAGTTAAGAGAGATAGCCATCGTTACACCTCGCCAGAAAATACGACGAAGGAGCCATATTATAAATGTTTATTATATAAGCTATTATTTGCATGGGATATTTTTTTGTGAGTTATAGAGGAAGGATTTATCAGCACAGTGGCTGTGGCGGGATGGCTCCTTGGGACGGGTAATAATATGGGAAACACGTGAGGTTTTAAATGGGTTCGATTAGCGAGTGCCTGACTCCAGCGCCTCTGGTGGTCATTCTGAGCACTAGTTGCTTCCAGCGCCTCTGGTGGTCATTCTAAACACTCGTTGCTTCCAGCGCCTCTGGTGGTCATTCTGAGCACTAGTTGCTTCCAGCGCCTCTGGTGGTCATTCTGAACACTCGTTGCTTCCAGCGCCTCTGGTGGTCATTCTGAACACTCGTTGCTTCCAGCGCCTCTGGTGGTCACTCTGAGCACTCGTTGCTTCCAGCGCCTCTGGTGGTCACTCTGAGCACTCGTTGCTTCCAGCGCCTCTGGTGGTCATTCTGAGCACTAGTTGCTTCCAGCGCCTCTGGTGGTCATTCTGAACACTCGTTCAGTTGTATGCAACCAGTTAACGTTTTTAAATTGATTATCTGTTGAAGGTAATTACTAGTGTTTAAACTTGAATACTTTTCGTCTCAAACTTTAACGTTTTCAGTAGCAACTATGAAGGTAGCGCGCTCCCCCTAGACCTTCGCTCGTACGTTCTTCAAAACGATATGCAAATTGCATGGTTTGGTATTCATGATCCAAGCTTAGGCTCCATGTGTTAGATCAGTAACTCTTGCAATTGAAGACAAAAGCCAGATTTATTTTTTGGAATTGATAAAAATCTTTGATAAATCATATATCCGGGTTTTGCTATCTATACTAGCTGCTGTCTTTGCTCAAATCTGACGATATCCTCTATTTTAAATCATAATCTTAGATCCGAAAATACATGTTCCCTGTTGATTACTTTTTTTCCGGGCCAGTGTATTCTCGCAGAGATGCGTTCGCCATATACGTTTCATCTAATTGAATAATCACTGTAGTTGTGTCCATTGTAAAGACCTCTAATTAAGAAGAGCTTTCCCTTAAGGGCGATCGCTTACCTATTTGCAGCAGGTACCCGTTCTCTTTCTCATCACCCGACGCAGGGGAGACCACTCTAAACATCGCCGCATTTATCCACCCCGTGATCTACGCATCGATAATTGCGTAATTTAAAGGTACCGTAAAGTGAAATATCATTATTATCCACCAAGCTAAATTATTTTTGCTATTGCAGACTCTATCTCGAAGCTTCGATAGGAATTTTAGTTCTTAAAACACCCGATAATACTGAATGGTTCTGAGCGAAATGCCCGCCTCGTCGGCCAGTGAGGGAGGGAGGGGTGGTATTTGGAGTTAATGGCTAGTTGCGATAGACGCCAGTTGATTAGGAGATTATCGCTATAATAGTCTGGGACGCCACACAATCACCGGGTCATCGCTGGCGCTACCGGGGAGGAGGAGGAGGAGGAGGAGGAGCTGGCGTGAATAGAGAAGAGGCAGAGGAGAGATGCGAGCGGATATACTGAGGAGAGGGAGAGTGTACAGGGAAGAGAGGGTACTGAGAGAGAGAGAGAGAGAGAGAGAGAGAGAGAGAGAGAGAGAGAGAGAGAGAGAGAGAGAGAGAGAGAGAGAGAGAGAGAGAGAGAGAGAGAGAGAGAGAGAGAGGGTAAGAGAAAAGTAGGCAAAGGAAGGTGCTCGGAAAGCAAGAGGAACACGTGGAGGAGAAGAAAAGTACAAGGATATCACAGGGAGAGTAAAAGAGAGGAGAAACGGCAACAAATAGGTAAAGATGGCTGACCTGGAGAGGCAAGTGTACGTCACTCAGACATGGGAGGAAGGAAGGCGGAAATGGGAAGAAGAGAAAAAATAGGATATAGGAAAATAGGAAGGGAAGGAAAGTATGAAGAGATGGGAGTGAAACATGAGGAACGAGAAGTCATGTTTAAGATGAGGAAGATAGTATAGAAGAGTTGGTACGGCGGTGAGAAATGAAGGAAATGAGAGACAATTGATGAATAACATGAATGAGAGATTATGGTGAAATGCGTGAGGGACAACAAATGAAAAATGAGAATTTACATAACACAGTGTTTACGTGGGGGAAATGAGGAGCAGGAGGAGGGCGAGATTTACTTCTTGATAAATGACGCGTATAAATTCCTAACCCTTTGTCATATTTGCTGTTCATGGGGAGGTGGCTTCTATGACTTCTTCTTTCAATGAAGAAGTCTTTGTACGTGTTGACCATCTTGACTTAGTGCTTTCTGCTGATAATTACTTATTTACTTGACTGCTATGCGAGTGTCTCCACATTTCCCTCTGATTCATTCGCATTTTCAACTCTCATTTATGTCCTCTTGTCCTATGTTCTTGTATTTGAAAATACTACTCCTGTCCACCTTGTCGATTTCCTTCAGTATTTTGTATGTAGTGATCATGCTCTCTGCTTTTTTCTCTCCTCTGTCTTCGAAGCTTAAGTGTCTTAGTTCCGGAAATTAGTAGGAAGGCAATTACTTGTAAATTGAGAGTGAGACAAATGATAAATGAGTTGATTTGAATGAAAGGTATCTGATAAAGAAAGGATAATATATGACTATAGAGTAGGTAATTAGGGGTATTGAATTGTTGAAGCAACCACAGAGCTATTTGGTTGTTCGAGTGAGCAGAGGGCTATTAAAATACTTGAACAACCACACGGCTATTTAATTGCTCAAGTGACTTCAGATCTAATTAACTGTTGAAATAAGCGCAGGTATATTGAAGTGCTGAACAACCATTCATCTACTCAAACGACTACAGGGCAACTGAACTGCTCAATTGACACAAATACCCCTGCAAAGGAAAGTGAATTTAGTGAAGTTACAGAGTAGTGCATAAATTTAATAACAAACACTGTAATGACGATATACAGAAACCAATATAGGAAGTAATTAAAAACCCCAAATACTTTCTCACATATTAAAGCAGCGTTTAGCAACCTGCTGAAGACCTAGAGAAAGCTAGACACCTGACGAATTTGAAATAAATTCGGCTTAAACTAAGATTAGTTTAAGATTAGCTGCCACGCGGGCATCAAATGGTAGTTAACCTTCTTAAAAGACAATCATAATTCTACTTATGAGGTACACCAAGTGTGTGGTACACCAAGTGTGTGGTAGAGCAAATGTGTGGTACACCAAGTGTGTGGTACACCAAGTGTGTGGTACACCAAGTGTGTGGTACACCAAGTGTGTGGTACACCAAGTGTGTGGTAGAGCAAATGTGTGGTACACCAAGTGTGTGGTAGAGCAAATGTGTGGTACACCAAGTGTGTGGTACACCAAGTGTGTGGTACACCAAGTGTGTGGTACACCAAGTGTGTGGTACACCAAGTGTGTGGTACACCAAGTGTGTGGTACACAATCACTGGAGCCACTCCTGAACAATTCATCACAGACAGCAGAGGAGACAAGAAATAGCCCTACAAGGTGCCGCGATTCATTTCCCCCACACCTGTAAGCTCCTCCTATTTACCCCAACTAGTAATTACCGATCATTTGCACCTTTTAATTACCTTCTGAACAACACCCAAGGAAATTAGTCCCTGGCTGGGCGTATTTTTTTTCCCCCAGGATGAAGCGTGATTAATGACATCTTTTGCCCTCTCTCGTATCGTTGCGAATTAAGAAAAATTATTACCAGGACGGTGTAGGCTTCTGACCAGTGCACTGAGCCTAATCTCGCTAATCCGAACGTTCGCAGCAACCAACCTCATTGTGTAAACAATCGTTAGGTGCTGATATTGACGGTTAAGGTCAAGTTATAGATTCGAAATGGTCGTTTGATAGCAATGCAATAGCAATAGATTCGAATGATAGCAATGATTCGAATAGATTATTGCTATCATTAAAATTATGATCACTTGCCTTAAACGTATATAAACAAATTCGATCTATGTTAGTTTTCATTCCACAGGTTCTATCGTCTCTTTCTTTGTGGTCATATATCAGTGAATCTCAAACTATCTTGGCTGAGTTTCCCTAGATTTAACAGTGGCGGGGAATAATTCCCCTTTCGTCAGTTGTAGCTGGGGATTTTGGGGCGATTTTCTTCCCCATCTTCAGTAAGGTTGCGAGAGGTAAGATTACATTTATTTGGGTAGCTTTTATGTCTAATATAATTATTGAGTTGATAATATGGACTTTATATTTCAGAAGTTTGTATATATATATATATGTCCAAATGTTTCAAAGAAAGTAAGTTGGAACACACACACACACACACACACACACACACACACACACACACACACACACACACACACACACACACACACACACACACACACATGTACACACAACATGTTCGCCGTAGACACAGAGAAATGGTCTAACCCTTCCTTAACGAGCGGGTAATATGATCCACGTAACAATATTCAAGTAATTACAAGTATGTGTGTTGGGGAGGTGTTGGGGGGTGTTGTTGGGGGCAGGTGTTGGAGGGGGGGTGTTGGAGTGTTGTGGGGTACATTAAGTCCATCATTTGTCTCCAGGTGACTTCTTCATTAACTCAGTCGGCCCCATAACCTCTAGCAGAGTTTTTTGTGGTGTCTGAGTAAATCTATAAGATAAGTGGTTGTTGCTACACTTGCGCGCGCGCGCATGTGTGTGTGTGTGTGTGTGTGTGTGTGTGTGTGTGTGTGTGTGTGTGTGTGTGTGTGTGTGTGTGTGTGTGTGTGTGTGTGTGTGTGTGTGTGTGTGTACTCACCTAATTGTGCTTGCGGGGGTTGAGCTCTGGCTCTTTGGTCCCGCCTCTCAACTGTCAATCAACTGATGTACAGATTCCTGAGCCTACTGGGGTCTATCATATCTACATTTGAAGTGTGTGTGTGTGTGTGTGTGTGTGTGTGTGTGTGTGTGTGTGTGTGTGTGTGTGTGTGTGCCTACTCACCTAGTTGTGCTTGCGGGGATTGAGCTCTGATCCCTTCGGTCCGCCTCTCATCTGTCAGTCAACCAACTTTTTTTTCACACACACACACACCAGGAAGCAGCCCGTAACAGCTGTCTAACTACCAGGTACCTATTTACTGCTAGGTGAACAGGCGTATCAGGATGAAAGAAACTTTAACCCTTTGTTTCCGCCTCCAGCGGGGATCGAACCCGGAACCCCAGGACTACGAATCCCATGCGCTGTCCACTCAGCTGTCAGGCCCCTTACCTTAGCTATGGACTACTTTCAGAACTAAAGTAACAAGCTGGTTGGTCACCAACACTACTTTGACAACCCAATTGGCCCTCCCGAGAGTAACAGGCCTCACCCCCCACCACCACCACCACAACCCCCCCCCCCCCACTAACACCAAACAACCAATCACATAACCGAACACAATCACAAGCTGTTAGAGAGAGAGAGAGAGAGAGAGAGAGAGAGACAGACAGACAGACAGACAGACAGACAGACAGACAGACAGACAGACAGACAGACAGACAGACGGACAGACAGACAGAGACTCCAGTACGTCAATAACACGTCGTTTCACGTCGAGCCCAACCCGTCAAATTTTGACGTATAAATCCCATTAGGGTAAAAAAAAAAATATGTGCTGAAAACAACATAGCGGCTGTGCCAAAATGACCTGATGTCCCGTTTTCTATCCGCGGGTCCCTGGTTAGGTTAGGTTCGGGTAATTTAGTACATCAGTTTAGTGACGTTGTGACCGCTGGAGAAAGACAGTCTGCACAAACGCGGTGAGTATCCCAAGATGGCGGCCGTCACGGGGAAACAAGGCGGCGAGTATCCCAAGATGGCGGCCGTCACGGGGAAACAAGGCGGCGAGTATCCCAAGATGGCGGCCGTCACGAGAAAACAACGCTATGAGTATCCCAAGATGGCGCCCGTCACGAGAAAACAACGCTATGAGTATCCCAAGATGGCGGCCGTCACGGGGCGCCTGTGAAACAGGCCTGAGACCAGGACGAAACTCATCTTGTAGACAGTTTCTACAAGATCGTCTTGTAGAAACTGACATTTCTGCAAAACAATCAGATTACAGAATTAACATTTCATGCAAGACACTCAGAATGCAGAATGCAGCAAGAAAGCCGTCAAGACAGCAGTGAAGACAGAAGCAGGAAGTCTGTCATGACTCTGGGTCAGCGGAGGTCATCTGCTGCTACTGCTGTGGGGGGAAATTATCAATTAAATTATCGTGAATAATTCGCCACGACTCCATGAATCTTGATAATTGTACGGCGTCGGACAGTGATGTATTCTGCGTATCAGAGAGAGAGAGAGAGAGAGACAAAAACTGAAATTTTACAACTCTGCAAACCAATTAAATAGGAAAACGTCACCAATTTCCTGTCAGTCAACCTACATATATATATATATATATATATATATATATATATATATATATATATATATATATATATATATATATATATATATATATAAATATATATATATATATATATATATATATATATATATATATATATATATATATATATATATATATATATATATATATATATTTTACCCAAAAATTGCCCAATTTACAAACCTATCAGTTATCGTTATTTAAGCGAATCATTTATCAATTTATAATAATCATAGGTGATAACAACATCAAATAACTGCTTTCCTATTTTCAAATTATTTAATTGTTATTAAATTACAAACATATCATTCTATGAAAATAAACATCGTCTATAACTGAAGTCGACTCAAATATTTTAATAAAACCCAATACAATACACTCAAGAATTCTGAGAATCTGTGTTTGAAGTTCAATAGACCGCCAGACGGGCGTAAGACAAGAGGGTACAATGAACACCTAATTACCATTGACATATAAGACAAGGGGGTTACAATGAACACTTAATTACCATTGAGGCGTAAACCAGAGTGCCATCTTAACCGTAACTAACCGTAAAACTCAGCTAAGCGATCAGTCCGACAGAGAGAGTAATGTCTGGAAGCCAAATAGGTTGTTCAAGGAGCCTGTGATTATTTTTGTTGGTTGAGCTAGACGCTTGCTCCTTGTATCACTTCCTGAGTGGTCTGACTTGAGGGATGAGGCGGGGGTGTCAGGCGTGGTGTAAGATTGTTTAATATGACAAGTGTCATATGACAGCTGTCTCTTCCTGGCTGTTGTGTCATCTTCGTGTCATAAACGTCAATGTCTTGGTTATTGAAGGAAGGAATTCTGGCACTGAAGAAACATATCACAGTATCTCAGTGAACTATCCTTCACTGTCGTTACCATTGGCGATAGTACAGTGGGCTGCGTTCTCGTGTCACAGGTGGAGGAGGATTCAGAGTTCCATACTCGGGCGGGACAAAAATGAATGGCCACGTTTGTTTTCGCCTGATGCCTCTATTCACCTAGCAGCAAAGCAGCCGTTGTAGGCGTTGCATTCCGGAAAAGGTCAGTAATATGACCTCAGGGATGACCTCAATACAAAATGTATTATTATTATTATTATTATTTTATTATTATCGTGCAGTTTCAAAGTGCGATTTTGGCGCTATTCGACACGGTTTCAAAGTGCGATTTTGGCGCCATTCGACACGGTTTCAAAGTGCGATTTTGGCGCCATTCGACACGGTTTCAAAGTGCGATTTTGGCGCTATTCGACACGGTTTCAAAGTGCGATTTTGGCGCCATTCGACACGGTTTCAAAGTGCGATTTTGGCGCTATTCGACACGGTTTCAAAGTGCGATTTTGGCGCCATTCGACACGGTTTCAAAGTGCGATTTTGGCGCTATTCGACACGGTTTCAAAGTGCGATTTTGGCGCCATCCGACACGGTTTCAAAGTGCGATTTTGGCGCCATTCGACACGGTTTCAAAGTGCGATTTTGGCGCTATTCGACACGGTTTCAAAGTGCGATTTTGGCGCCATCCGACACGGTTTCAAAGTGCGATTTTGGCGCTATTCGACACGGTTTCAAAGTGCGATTTTGGCGCCATCCGACACGGTTTCAAAGTGCGATTTTGGCGCCATTCGACACGGTTTCAAAGTGCGATTTTGGCGCCATTCGACACGGTTTCAAAGTGCGATTTTGGCGCCATCCGACACGGATTCAGAGAGCAGTATTCCCATGCCATGACGGGAGCGGTGTCGCAGGAACATAAATAATCACGGTTTAGCAGGTTGTAATCGTCCTTGATATATCGTTTTTTGCAAATTTAATTATGACGTCTTCACGGCTATAATTTATCGCGTCAAGAGTGCCGTCACACGAAATTTATGCCCGGACTTAAGGAGTTCAGGACTGTGGCAGTACTGCGCATGCGCACAGCTCGGACCCAAACATGTGTTAAATTTGATTCAATTTGTATATATATATTTTTTATAGCCCTCCTGTAGGCGGTAGTGGACGCCGTACCCAGCCTATGGGCGGTAGTGGACCCCATACCCATCCTATGGGCGTAGTGGACCCCCATACCTATCTCGTGGGTGGTAGTGGACTCCATACCCATTCCGTGGATGGTAGTGGACCCCATATCCATCCTGTGGGCGATATGGGGTCCATTTTTTGGCCTGGCCTGTGGTGAAATATACGTCAAAATGCGACGTAGTGTTAGAAGAAAAAGTTACTTCTTGCATGATAGTATAATGATAAATGAGATTGCCAGTATAATTTGTCTCGGATCTACTAGGTTGAATTTCTTGATGTATTCTGTTTCAGAGTACACCGAGAACTTGTAGTCTGTTTAGCGAAGTTTAAAATGTATTGGTTATTAATTTTTCTTCTTGTCTTAGTCTCCGTAAGCTTCAAAATATTTGAAATTTGTATAAAAACAAAACAAAAACGTACTTTTTGTTTTGTTTAATCATGATTTCAGTTTTTAAATTCGTTTCAAAATCTATTCCCGTGACGACAATTGTCCCAGAAGATAATACAGGCGTATAAAATGTCAATTGTTAATGGAAAGAGAGATTCCATTACCTCCTCTGTAACTCTTTACACCACCGCTCACGGGATGGGTATAGGGTGCATAATAGAGAAAGAAAATGAATGAAGTCGAAGGTAAACTAAATTGTAACAGAGGTAGAGCAGAGCGGTCTTGATGCCCCTTGTGTCGCCAGGGTTAAGCGCACTTACGACCTTCTGCTTAGCCGATATTTCCTAATGATTTCCCTCTCTACAATTATGTTCCATTTACACTACAGAGACAAAGTGATGCTATTTGTCCATAAGCTGGTGTGGGGACGTCGTTTGTTTTAGCCGGGGCTCTGACCTCCAAGAAATTGGATCTTCTGCACGGGTACACTAAGGGTCAATATGCGCCAAAACCCCACGAAACCGCCTATCGGCCGGCAGCCGTAAAGGCCAAGACATTACTTTAACTCAAAATCCAGTTGGAAGGCCTCCCCCGGGAACAATGGGGGAAGGAGGAGGAGGACGGAAGCCTTAGACAAGCCGCTGGCTTCCTGTCTCGGTCAAGACCTCTAGAGAGAGAGAGAGAGAGAGAGAGAGAGAGAGAGAGAGAGAGAGAGAGAGAGAGAGAGAGAGAGAGAGAGAGAGAGAGAGAGTGAGTGTCACCCCCTGGTAAATCTTTTGACTGGTTCGGAGTTCTCCGTATCTGCATTTCCTTCACGCCTTGGTCAAGCAATATTGAGCCAAGTGTATCAGTCTTGCAGGAAGAGGGAGAGGCCGGAACGCGCTCCCGTGGGGGGACTAATGTTCCAGGTTCGGGGCTCTGGCAGCCTGTACTCCCAGGAGTGGAAACAAGGAAACAATGGGTTGGTAATTGCGGTGAACGAGAGAGAGACGACCTCTCGCTATTAACTCGCAACACGAGTCATCAATAAACTTACGTCGCCCCAAACGATATCGCAACTCTTTACCTGTGATCATGGCTGCCTCAGCTACCTTCGAGAGCTTTATGTTATCCTGGTTATCTTCATCACTCACCATCCGGTGCTACATTTCACAAGTACTCTTTGCAATCTTGTATTGTGTATTCTTGTGTTGTGGGAAATATGTATGTGTGTGTGTGTGTGTGTGTGTGTGTGTGTGTGTGTGTGTGTGTGTGTGTGTGTGTGTGTGTGTGTGTGTGTGTGTGTGTTTGTGTTTGTGAAGTGATCAAGAATTAGTGGTTGTCGTGTAATGTAATGACTCCCTTACCTACATGTGTCCTATTACATCTCCTTTTGTAATTGGGTGTAGAGTTAATTCTACTACTTTCTTTCAAGTACAGTGTAGTGCTTTCCATTCTCCTACAACTCTGGTGCTTATAGTGAATTTTCTCCCACTCAAGCAGCTCACAGATGTCTCTAGCTTCCATGCACGTCTTCTCGTTTCACTGAAATTCACTGTAAACATTTCTTGCTCCTATTTATCTTCACTTCTATCTGTCGTAATTTCTATCAATTATTTTGTACTTTCTGTCTATACTAACGTGTGTTCTATCTTTTTTTATATTGTCATATTTGCCTCACATCCCATCTCGTAGTTCTGGGACCAGACATATTGCTCACATATGTATATTTTCAAGATTCCCTAACTGGTCCTTGAGGTGGAGTCTCAGCTCCTGGGCTGCACACTCTGAAGGCTGTGTTGATGTCCTGTCCAGGTGTACCTAGGAGGCTTCAGGTGACATTCTGCATCAATACTGCAGAATAATGAACTCTGCAGTATTTGTCTGTCCTGATGTTGTTAATTACTTCTATGTCGTTTGTAAACATTGGCATGCAAGATGCATGTCAAATGCAGCTTGCATTGTTATCTTTCAGTGCCTGTGTACAGGTCGTACGAGAGATCTATGGGAAGTCTGCTTGTTACTTTGAATGCAAAGCCGAGTAATTCCTTCCTTCCTACCGTTATTATGACTGTTTCCTGTCTGTTAGGTACTCTCTCTCTTGCTAAGTAGAGCTGTATTCTGGGTGTTCTCACCTGTTGCTCTAGTCTGTATGGTATCATCTTAAGCAGAAATGTATCAAAGTCGTTTTGGAAGTCAAGAAAAATGCAGTATACCCTTCCTGCTTGTAATCACAGTATCGTGAAGATTCTAGAAGACTCTAGGAGACTCTAGGAGATTCTAGAAGATCTCAACACCTGTCGTATGTAATCCAAGGCGAGATTCCTCACTTATTTCCTCACAATTTGACTTTCCAGATGAAGGTAACTTCCGCCTCTCTATGTGGTTTTCTTTTTCTCTCTATGGAACTTGTGCCCACCAGACACAGATGTTTCCAGGGAGTCGTGGTGCCCTGGCCACACCCTGGGCACGATGGCCGGTCAAAGTGGGTCCAACATTCAGTGCAGGATCCCGGAAAGATGCGCGTCTACTGCCCTTTATCAACCCTTTACGTGACCATTTACGAAACCTGTGCATCTGTCCTCAATCATGGCCTCCTGGTTTGCATTTATTAGTCGGCTTACGAGCCGGGAAGCGCTACGAGCCGGTCTATAACAATAATAACCCCTGGTTCGAGAACGACCTCCCAACGTTGCCAAACTCGTAAACTGTTCAATAAATACTAAGCCACTTTGATCGCGGAAAGATGTACAGGTTTCGTAAGGGGCCACGTAAATGTTGGATAAATCCTAGCCAAGGTCGGTTCTGGCAAAATCTAAGTTACGAGTGGCCCTCCATGGCCAGTCAATCTTGGCCGCCTCCATACACCGGGCGCACAATGGGTCAGTTAATCAACAGTAACTCTCAACACGCCCTATTCATTACCCCCACGAGAGGATAATTAACGACGAAGCCAAACCTCGATAAAGAGAAACGTTTAGACGTGCTCCCATGTCCCCTAAGAGCCGTGGCAGAAGCGAAAAATTCCTTCTGAAAGCCGTGAGAAATCCTTCTGGAATGGTTTTGTCCGTCACGTCATCCGGGCGATGCTTGCGGCTACAGGCGTTGGCACAGAGAGGTCTGGCTGGATCATATTATATGACCATTAACATTCATGCACACCAGCAGGAGGGTCTAATGACGTGAATTAGATTCCCAATGACACAGATAACAGAGATCAGCAGTGACGCAACACGCCAACCATCCACTGAGAACGCCGGCTGCCTTGGGTCTTCTTCTAGGACTCTGTAAGTGCCGGTATCTCTTCCTTCCAGTTCGACTCCAAAACTGACCCTTTCTCGAAGGTGCAGTAAGAAGCACGATACACCGACGCCTCAGGTTCGGTTACAGCCTTTGACCAGCGCAAGATTCAATTCGACTTACAGACAGGTTAAATGTGTGTCCCCATGTGGGTAAGGAGAGATAAGGACCGCTGACGGCGAGTATAATAGTTTTCGCGCCCGGAGGTCAGCTGTGGAGGCGGGCGCCCTGGGACCCCCAGCCTCGCCACGCTGTTGCCACATCTTACCAACCTCCGCCATATACTCCTTTGCATCTGCAATAATAATTATATGCGTTACATCATTCATTTGCTGAAAGTGTAATGTTTCGAATCTATTTTCAATTTAGTAATTCACTGTAAAGTTTAGGTTCTGCAATAGACAGGGACGGAAAATTTTTCGAAAGCTCTTTATTAAAAAGCCTAAAACAGGATGATAATTCTCGCTTTTAAATTAAATATCTTAAAAGGAATTGTGAATCGATATATTTAAATAAGTTACTTGCTGAATTGTTAAATAAATTAATGAATGAACATGAACTATTAACTAAAACACCTTAATAAAAATTGGGAGTATTTTAGAGCCCATCTAGAGCTCTAAAATAACTAGTTTAACTAGCACGTGTTGTAACGATGAGGACCATCTCACATACATTCACGTAAAAAGCAATTAGAAAATACAAATCGGTACTAACTAATGTTGAAAAGAAAACTTAACCTAACCTCAGCTTCCTAAGCCTAAATACACGCCCTGAGGCCCACCATAGCACAAATATGTGCTATACTAGGCTTAGGAATATTTAAATTTCGCTTTCAGCTTTATTTTTTCGGACTAGTGAATAGTGAGTGCCAAGTTCTACTATTTAACTGTCCATCACGTCTACGTATGTACAATGGTCCATATAGTTACATAAAGTACTGTCTAAACAGGAGGATGGGTTGTGTATTAATATTGAAACAGTGCAAATACTGTTACTTATTATGTTACTTATTATGATTTGAATTTGAATTTGAATATGTAACTGTCAGTCCTAAGATGGCCTTGAGTGTTGCCTTAGGCAGTGGCTCAGCCCAATACTGCTTTAAACACTGACTGTCCTTAAGTACTATGCATGTTTGTATTTACTCTGCCACAATGCTTTTGTCTGGTCATGAAAGGCAGAGTTAGTATTTACCTAGTTGTACTCACCTATAGTTGAGCTTACAGGGTCGAGCATCTGCTCTTAAGCCCCGCCTTTCGACCGTCGTTAGTTCAGTGCAGTGACTCGCTCTTCTCATCATGTTTATATCTAAAGTTGCGTATCGTTTGCAGTTTCCAATTCTGTCCTCTCGTTCTGCTGTTCCTTAGTTTGTACATGGCTTTTATATATATATTTTGTCAATCCACTTTAGTATCTAGTACGTCGTTATCATGTCTGCCCTATTCCTTCTTTCCTCCAGGTAGTGACGTCCAGTTCCCTCACTCTTTCTTCATAGCTCAGACCCTTTAGTTCAGGAACGGGCTTTGGGAGTTCGAATCCCAGGCGGAACAGAAATAGTTGGGCGCGTTTCCTGTCACCTAATGCCTATGTTCACCCTAGCAGTAAATATAGGTACCCGGGAGTTAGTCAGCTTGCTGTGGGGTTGCATCCTGGAGAGGGTCAGTGGTTTCACGGTACTTCATTTGTTTTAGTTTGCAAGGCTCATAATGATCGTCTGCTGGAGATGACCTTTCAAACGACGTTTTTTAAGTCACGCTAAGCTTAGTCACACATTTTGCTGTTCCTTCCCTCTATTTCTCAATCTAACTCTGTCTCTAACACTTTTCCATTTTCCATATTATCTTTATCCCCTATCTCTATCTCTATCCTCATATCCCGACTGTTCCTCTGTTATCATATCCCAGCTCCAATTCCGTCCTCAAATCCCAGCTCTTGGGCTGTCGTCATATGCAAATTTTTAGCTGATTGATTGATTGATAAAGATTAAGCCACCCAAGAGGTGGCACGGGCATGAATAGCCCGTAATTTTTTTAGCCTTATCTAAGTGCTATGTAGTCGCGCCAGCTTAGAGCTTTCTCCTGATAATTAACTCCCGGCTGTTTCATTGCCGTTACTAGCGGAATCTTGGGGGGGGGGGTATCTCGCTCGAAAGGTTTCCGACGGTAGACTGACCCTTCGAAGGCAGAATATCATTACAGAGACACTACAGGTGGTCCCGAGTAAAAGGTTGTAAACTCCCTGCAGATACACAGTTCATTCCTATCCATATATCATCTACGTAATATATTATTCCTCTGGCAGTCTAATATTGCTTCTTTATTTCCTAACCAATGTCTGACGAGGCTCACTGAGTTAGCATAGTTGATAATGTGTAGAAAAACTTTGGCTTTTGTCTCGTTCTCTTATGGACCACAGAGTACTGAGTTCTATGGGACCTCACTGTACCGTAATTCATGGGACCATAGCCTAGCCTAATATAATAGCCAGTATTGAATTGATTTCAGTGTATATACACCAAAAATGGTGGTTTCCCTCGGTGTACATATCCCTTGAATATATGTTAGACACCAAGAACCAGTGTGAGTTGCAATATAACACATCCAAATTTCCCCCTCAGTCTTTCATAACATTTCAAAATCGATATCTTACGATTAATACTTACTATACCAAATTCCAGCATAAATGCACACTAATTTCCCCAATACAAGTCTTCGTTCAGCTTCAATATTCATCGTAGTTTTGAAACTGCATGTCAATACGGGCAAAGTATGACAAATCTCCGCGTTCACTTATGGTCATATTTCCTGTATAAAAAAAAGTAATTTAAAACTTCAAAATATGTGCCATCACCCTCAATTCCACTCGAAAATAACTCTCAAGATTAATATTTCTTATATGCATTGTATTTGGTCTGCATATTTTGATGGAGGAGGGGTTGTTAGTTTAGTTCATTTATTATGCACCCCATACCCATCTTGTGGGCGGTAGTGGAAAGGGTTACAGAGGCACATAATGGGCTCAGGGACTGAACCCCACAATTCATTTAGCTAAGCAAGTTACAATTTTGATGAGCTAGTTACAAAATTCAATATTCGTCGTCACATAATCAATGGGTTCGAGATCGACCACAAGTACAGTTTCTAAATTAAGCAACTGACATATGGAGAGCTAGTGTCATAATTTATATATTTGTCCTGCACACCGCCCCCAATCCAGTGGGCAGCGGTGGATAGGTTACAATCACTTAGTAACTACCTACAGTTAGTAAACTGGGGTTATTTGGCTAAAATTTCTGGTAACAGATCATTTTGAATGAAATATTTGCACATCTTTGGAACATTTGTTATAGAATTGTCTCTGAATTCACGTATCTTTTCGGGTAAAAAGCAAAATATCTAATTTTTCTGTCATGGTGCATTTTCTTTATAAAATGACTCAATTTGAAACTTCAAAGTGTGTGCAATCGCCCTCAATTACCCTCAACAATAGCACTCGAGCATAATATTTTAATGGAAATTGGAGGCTCTGAAATTAATGGAAACAGCGGAGGATCTGGTGGAAATGACAGCGGGCGTCCCTGGGGACCCTCCGGGTAGCAGATATTGCCGTGGGAGTAAATCAGCAGCCACACAGGTGGTCCTCGTATCATTTAATAGCATCCCGGAGCGAGGGACAGTCCTGGGACGCTTGCCAAAGCTCTTGAGAACGCTCTTCGTGTTTACGATGCTTGAGAACGCTCTCTGTTTACGATGCTTGAGAACGCTCTCCGTGTTTACGATGCTTAAGAACGCTCTCCGTGTTTATGATGCTTGAAAACGCTCTCCCTATTTACTATGCTTGAGAACGCTCTGTGCTTATGATGCTTGAGAACGCTCTCTGTATTATTGATGCTTGAGAACGCTCTCCGTGTTTACGATGCTTGAGAACGCTCTACGTGCCAACACTTGGGAAAGTTCATTAGAATGCTCTTACGTGCCTACGACGTTTAGGAAGCTCTTGGCTGTGACGTTTGGCAAGCTCTTGCGAACGCTCTTACGTGCCTACGACGCTTATGAAGCTCTTGCAAACGTGCCTGTAACACTTGGAAAGGTCTGGGGAACGCTCTACGTGCCTAGAACGCTTGGGAAAACTCAGGAAAACGCTTTACGTCACTTGAAAAGCTCTTGGAAACGCTCACAAGTGCCTAGCTACGGCGCTAGTCATTCTACGTGCCTCCTTGGGATTTTCTTTAAAATAATTTGTTTACCTTAAATTTTTATTAGTTATTTCTTTTTAATAAAAACTTTTATAATATACAATATTTTACATGATTTTGGGATAATTGTTTCAATATTGATACCATATTTAATGTTTGGGAGATATTGCAGTGTCAATACACTGCATCATCATCATAATGCAGTCCTAATATGCTGCAATACCAATGCACTGCAACATCATACTGTAGTTCCAATACACTGCAATATGGAGTTGATGTTCCAATACACTGCAACACACCATACTGCAGTCCTTTTTTGTCCTACATTGTGGCTTGTGCTTAAAGTTGTAGCCCCATGTATTACATTTAACCTTTAATGGTGTGTTGAGGAATAATCTTCTTCAATATGTTCAGTATTTTAAAGGCCTCAATGTCAATGAAAACTGAGTTAGTTTTGGGATGAGTTTTGTCAGTCTGTGTTAACTTTTCCTTAAAGCATATGCCACATTGGTGAAGGCTGCTAAGGGGGGGAAAGGATGTAACAGACTTGTGGAGTTGAAACCTGGTTGATGGGGTTCTGGGAGTTCTTCTACTCCCCAAGCCCGGCCCGAGGCCAGGCTTGACTTGAGAGAGTTTGGTCCACTAGGCTGTTGCTTGGAGGGGCCTGCAGGTCCACATACCCACCACAGCCCGGTTGGTCCGGCACTCCTTGGAGGAATAAATCTAGTTTCCTCTTGAAAATGTCCACGGTTGTTCCGGCAATATTTCTTATGCTTGCTGGGAGGATAAATAACCATTTTTGAATAACTTTGAATTTTGAATTTGAATAACCATTTTTTTTCCTTGAAGTCAAAGGTATGCTTGACTATTCCTAAGGTTTGGTTGGATTTTTTTTTTTTACTGCAGCTCCCACTTGTTGTGCAACTTTCATGAGTGGTAGATCCAACTCCTAGGTCTTTTTCTTCATCAATCTGCTGTATGGTAGTGTTATTATGATAGATGTGATGTGTAGTGTTATGCTCTACCTACAAGGTCTTAAGAGTAAGACTAGTCAACATCTTTTTCAAGGTGCCTAACAATGCATGAACAGCAAGGCTCCAACAAAGAATATATAATTAGATTATCACCAGAGACATCCTGACAAAGCTGAATTGACAGGTACAATAACAACTGAAGATTAGATGTCAGCAAAACACTACATATTAAACTTGACCAATTATCAATAACCATCAACACTAAGTTACGTTCTACCACTTTCAAGACCAAGACAGAACATCCAGCATACTGACCCAGCTACCGTAAGTATAACACAGGAAGTAAAAATGCTGAAGTTAACCTACTGGCCCATGTGACACCTTACTTCACTTTACACTTTGGTTATATATTCAGTTAATCCAAGTAAATTGTATTCACTTCTACTCTGCCCCTGGAAATACTGAGAGGATCAACGAAATGCATCTTTTAGCATAAGGCCATTATAAAAAATAGGGCATACGAAATACTTATAGAGACGATTCGTGCTAGAATCATTGATCTTGCCCTTTCTGTAATATACAATAACATATGTCTACAATAAAGACCTGCAAAATATACTAATATATGTATGACAATGTCCGACCACGAAGGAAGGATTAAGACAGGAAATTCTTTGCGTACTTTCTTATTTAATAATACATCTTCAGAAGGATGAAGATATATATATATATATGCCCATGGAGGAATGTCAGACAACTGGAATGGGACTATACTTATGTATCCACACAAGCCTAACCACACATATTACCCTGTTTTGGTTAAGCAGGAGTTGCTACCACACACAGAAAAAAAAAGCAAATTAAACACAGGGGGAAATAGACCACTGGTACTGTTTTGTTCTTATAGGCTCCGATACTCTTGGTCCATGGGAAGAGAGTGCAAGGCGCTTTCTCAAGAATCTAGGTTCCAGATTCATCGAAACAAGAGACCCTACAATAGTGAGCTTCCATTTCTAGCACTTTAGTGTGGTGATTCATAGGGAAAATGCCCACCACACCCTCAGTACCTGCCCAGCACTGGAAGAGTTCAACAAAATCTACAGCTTCTAGGAAACTCTTTTTTAATGATTATATTTTGTAATCAGTTTTGTAATTGTGCAACCTTGTATGATAAAGTAATATGTATAAAGTGAGTTTACAAACTTGGTTACATACAAAGTACAAAGTTATTTATTATAAGCTGTCAAGTTTCTCCAGCTCCTCAGATGGCAGGCAGGAACCCTGAATGCATTGTATTTCTCCTTGGTATTGCTATGATGAGGTGCTGAAAAAAAAACTGGCAGCTCTAGGGTCTATTGTCAGTTTGATTAGCTTAGAATCCAGAACCTTCAAAAAATTAATGGCACTCTTACCTCAGGTGCCAAGTGATTTGGAAGCAATTGAGATACAATTGTAGTGGTGATCCAGTTCTTTTTACTTATGAGAATTGCCCGATTCCCTGTGGATGGCAGCAGCACCACCTGGATATGCAAAACTGATATGGTCTAAAGACCATAATAAAGTGTGAAAATGAAGTTTGGAGAGTTAATTTTTCAACTTCCCTCAACAGTGAAGAAAAACAAGAAATACTTAGAAGATTCATGTTAAAATCATTAATCTTACAACATATACTGTATATATATATATATATATATATATATATATATATATATATATATATATATATATATATATATATAATATATATATAATATAATATATATATAATATAATATATATATAATATAATATATATATAATATATATATAATATAATATATATATAATATAATATATATATAATATAATATATATATAATATAATATATATATAATATAATATATATATAATATAATATATATATAATATAATATATATATAATATAATATATATATAATATAATATATATATAATATAATATATATATAATATTATATATAATATAATATATATATAATATATATATATAATATAATATATATATAATATAATATATATATATATATAATATATATATATAATATATATATATATAATATATATATATAATATATATATATATATATATAATATATATATATAATATATATATATATATAACTTTAGAACACTTTCCCACCAGGAGACTCGAACCCTAGCCAGCACAGAAGCCTTCCAGCAACTGGCATAACAGGTACGCCTTAACCCGCTCCACCACCTATATATATATATATATATATATATATATATATATATATATATTATATATATATATATATATATATATATATATATATATAATATATATATATAAATTATTGCATACAGTATATTAAAAATGGGTTTGGGAAAACAATTATTACTTTGTACATGTAATGAATATTATTATAATATTTGTACATCATAATCAAATTTATATAAAAATGTGTATGCTATGCTAACTGCATATACCAATACAAAATATTAATTTCCTAAATAATAACAGGAAAAATATTTATACAGTATTCAGATTAATATAACAAATTTCTTAAATTACAATTAATTTTCCGTTGAATCTCACAATTTATCGTGCAATTTTGATAAAAGCCCTTCTATTTTTTCTAGTTTTAATGTGTCTATTTGGGCATTTTCTGAAAGCTTTTGTTCAATTTTCTGCATCATTCTTTCTTCCATTGCTGCAAACTTCTTATCAATCAAGCTCTCAATACAGTTTAAAAGCGATTCATTATTTTTTGACAAGTTTCTGGTTAGAGCTGTGTCTTGATGCACTGTCGAAGATAGGTCCACACTCCCTGCCTCTCCTCTTGTTTTCCAAGCTCCATCTGAATCTGAACAGTCATCAGGAGATAATTTCACATTCTGATCCATATTCATCACAGGAACCTTTCTTGAAGAGTCCACAGCTGCCTGAGGAGGATTACATGTTTGATCTGTAATACCTGATGACTTGATAAAGTAACCTTTTGCAGAATGCATCATTGCTTTAGAGGTTGATGTTCCCGCTTTTAAAACAATATCCACGAGAGGACAGAATTTCTGCTGGTCCACCATCATGTGGTTGCCATCACTTATTAGAGCATTAAGTTTCTCAACAAAATTGTCTCTATGCAATGATGAGTCTTTTGACTTCCCACCATTTTCTGTGCTGCTTTGATCAGACATCATTTTGTTTTCTTTATACTTTTTATTATCACAGTCAATAACCAAGTTCTTTATCTCATTTTCTAAGTTGTGTTGCTTTTTTATTTCATTTTCTATGTTGTATTGTGTTTCTTCTTGAATGTTGGCACTTAAATAGTGTCCATTGGCAAACAAATCTAAACTATTCTTTAACTCAGATCCTTTGATACTGTCTACTTTCGATTTATCTTGAGCGTGCACTGTATGCCCATTATCACTGCAACTACTATATGTCTTTTTACCATCAGTCTCTGTATTAGACACAGACGATCTTGATGTCGACATCATAGGGCCCAGCATCATTGACATCAGTGCCATTGGATTGTTTCCAATGTAAGGATTGCTGGCATCATTGACACTATTAAAATTTTCAAGCATTTGACAGAATTTAGTGGCCTGTTTAGACATCTGTACATCCTTATCCTTAAGAACTGAGGACAAGTGATCACTTCCAAATCTAGTAAGAGGTTGTATGGCCGGTTCTACAGAAATCGCCACATGAAAGCCATATACCCACAGCGAGTTTCCATGAAAAGTTGCCTTTAGTTTCAACTTAACGGTATCCTTAGGCTTGTTAAACTGAACTTCACATTTATATATTTTAGAATCTTCAAAGTCACCCATTAACTTTCCATGCACAGTCTTGCAGTACTCATCATGTGATCCTGTAAACGTTTCAATGACTCGTGCCTCTGACAGTAGCATAATACCTATTATCAGCTTCTTAGTTTTCGATTTAAAACCTTGTACATTCCGCACAGAGGCCGGCCCAGACCTGGACGCGAGCCGGATGTAGCACTCCTCAAGGTCTGTAGCAGGTCGTGACAAGCTCACACACTTGTCTTCATCTATGAGGTCGACAAAGTCTCCTGTGGGTAACCTGGCCGACTCTTGAATAACGTCAATGA
Source organism: Procambarus clarkii (assembly GCF_040958095.1). Classification (NCBI taxonomy): domain Eukaryota; kingdom Metazoa; phylum Arthropoda; class Malacostraca; order Decapoda; family Cambaridae; genus Procambarus; species Procambarus clarkii. The sequence goes on along the minus strand of NC_091180.1, from coordinate 20,766,934 downwards.
GCTTGACGTTATTTTCAGGGGACCAGTTACTCGTGGCCTCCATTTTGCGTTTGTTGACAAACAATGTTACAGCTGGTTCAGTGACCAATCACTATGACAACTTCGACTTAGCATTTATTAATATTTAATTTACTGAAAATGGATTAGCATATCATGTATTGGATACACTGTATATTGGAGCTTGGCTAATGGCTTACATGTCTAATAATTAATATATAAATATGACTTTACTTTTATATACTGTAAATATAAATAAAATAATTTACACATAAAATAAGTATGAAATTCACATAAATTTATATCATGATATGTAAAAATACAAAAACTTGCTTGTATAATCTTTGATTGAATAAAAGAGTACATATAAATATTTATACTTACAGTGCCTTTTAACGATTCAGTAACGTGTGCTGAGATTGGCTGACGTGTAAGCTCGTCTGTGATTGGTGGAGCCAGCGTGCTAGAGGTGTATGAGGCTACACGGTGTTAATGGTCTTGGTCACACAGCTAAAAGATATTAAAATTTTACCTGGTTGTAATAGATATTTTTGGTAAGTTGTGTTACGAGGAAGAGACCGTTATAGAGGCTTTGTCCACGAGTGTTGAGGCCTCGGTGAACGGGTGATGAAACTTCCTCCTGTGTAGAATTTTAATTTTAATTTCAAGCATGATCCTCTAGTTCATTATTTTATCATAATTGTAATAGAAAAGGCGATAGATTCTAGGCGTTTTATCCCGAGGGTTATTGAGTGCAGGTAAATCTTTGTCAGGCTTTGTAATTGCAACAGAACGTAATTTTTTTTCTGTTTGTGACCGAGGCCGGGGGTGTTGTGTGATGATTTGATCATCACTCTGATATAATAATTTTATTTAGGGAAACGTACATACATACATACACAATGAGTTACAAGCACAATGTTGGATTTTTAGATAAAAAGCAAGTACTGTATATACTATGCCTAAAGCCACTAGTACGCACAATGTTTCAGGCAAGAAATTTTTGGACTTAGTCCGGGTACAGTTAAGTTGTACTCGGGCATTTTGACAAAACGTATTCCAATTTCATCTTGGGTACGAAGACCCATCAATCATTCACGTTGCATTTAACCTCACTGAATAGAGGCTATGTACCCCAGAAAGTAATAAATACTTCGGGCAAATACTTGCCCGTAACGCTATGGGTGCTAGTGGCTTTACAAGAATGCAAAATCGACTTAATTTCTGTTCTCTGCTAACACCCAATGTAACTTCTTATATATAAATAAATATGCAGTCGTTGGCCAAATAAAATTTTGCCTTGATATTTAAGGGCCATAATTTAGAGATCCTGTGTGGAGTTGACAATCCCGTATAAACCCGTGGTACTGTCACAGCTCGCCTTGCTCTTGTAATCCAAAAAGTGCAGTGCCTCCCATCAGCCTCTGTCTAATACCCTTTTAATATTGGGTCTTAAAAAAAAAAAATTGGAGTTTCTGGGTAGTTATCCTGTTTTCTATTCCATCTGTTGCATGTGGCTCCTTTCACATGAAAAGCTGAACAGTATAAGTTAGCATTTGTATTAGACAAGTAAGGTCTTGCACACTGCACTTGTCTAGGTTAAAATACCAACAAGTTACTCCAAAACATTTAGTTTTCCCCTGAGCAAATTTAATTAAGAATTTCCTGGGATGAGGGTAACTGCATTCTATTACCTTTTTATTTCCAGTGAGTATGTCTGTATACTTCCTGAGCATAGTACAGTATTTACATTTGGCTAGTTATGTTGCATTTAATTTAATATGTACTGGTGCTTGCCAGTGTCCCTTCATCATTAAAAATATTTTACAATGTTTATAAATTTATGTATTTTTTTTGCCAATTGATTTCATATGATCTTAGCTTGAGAGTTAGTATTGCATTTGTTTAGATTCTTTATAACGCTACATTAACACAAGTTCCTGTGGTGCTTTGTCCAATTGAAGAAATCTTTAATTATATTTGCTAAATATTTGAAATTTTGTTTTGATACAGTGCCCATCATGATTGGTGAATATTGCTCCATGAATACCTGTAGTTTCCCTAATCTAGCCATCACTTTGACAGATCCATCTTGATTTGTGATTATGAGGAAGTTTCCAAGGGCAAACCGTGTGATTGACTTTTTGCACAAGAGCTTTGTACTGACATGTGTGGGTATGACTGTTTTAAGCACGATAATGCTTGCAGAACGTACCTATAACTACTTCACAGTGGTTAAACCTCAACGTTTGGAAGAAGCAAGAAGACGACTTGAAGAGGAAGGAAATAAAAGCTTTGAGACTGAAGTACCAGATATTGCCAAGACTTTGAATGCATAATGAATAAGGAACATGTGATAAGGTGTGAACATTATTATATGATAATCTTGGTGCAAAGCATTGGAGTTTTTTAGTTGATACTTGTATATTGTATGTCAGTCTTTCTTGGATTAATTAAAAGGAAAATCAGTTTAAAATAAAAGTAATTATTTTCCTCTCTAGGGAAGCAGTTCTACACAAGGTTTAAGTGATGAAAATAATGCACTCCTTAACACAACTAGTGCCTCATTTAAGCAGGATTGGTTGTGGTTTTCATCGCTTAATCCACAGTGCCTCTGCATGCCAGGTACCAGCTAAAGTTCCTCCAGCCCTCTGGAAACTAGGAAGACTTAATCATGTCGCTATTGCAACTCCAGATCTCGAGAAGAGCACTGCCCTTTATAGGTAAACATCTTGTTTATAATTGTTAATTTTGGTATTAATAACTAATGCCCATTAGTTATTAGTTTCTGTTTAGTAAGCTAAATTTAATACTTTAGGATTTAATTAGCTATTGTTTTGTTAGCTGCATAGTCTATGTGTCATTTTCAGTTATTTAAGCTTATTGATATGCTCCATTTCTGCTGTCATTTCTAACTCCATGTGCCCAACTGAAATCCTCGATACTGCACCAATGTCATTTTTATTTGTACTGTTTCCCTGTTTATGGCAACTCTCTCTCCTTTCCCCTGCATCTTTACCTCTTGTCCATACCATACAAGTATGCCATTTGTGACAGGTTGTGGTATCGCAGCTATACTGAACCAAGATGGTATGGCTCTCCCTCACACAAATAAAAAAATACTGCTATTGGCCTTGCAGTGTGTAAGTCGCAGGTGGAAACAAATGAAAATCATCAAATAAATAATTAAACAATTTACTGAAATATTAATGAACATAAATGCCCCTGAAAATACTCGGCTATCATGTAAATGCAAAGGTGAACAAGTTAATATGACATTAATACAAAAATAAACTATAAGCAATGAATACAAATCATAAATACATATACTGGTGTACTGAAGACAGCTACCATACCACCATGGCATCAGTCACACGACGTTGGCTGAAGGCGGATGACGGGTGAGACACGAAGGGGGTCCTAGAGCAATAAGAGAGAGAGACTGGCTCTCCAGGAAGGCGGCGCCCTTTATATAGTCCATGGTGATGACTCATCCAGTGTCAATGCAAGGTGGACATCTGGTCAACTAGCAAACTGCTCATTTGTGGCTGGTCGTGACTTTGTGTTGAGCTGCACCACTGCCAGTTGAAGGCGGCTAACTGCTTGTTTGTGGGGCAAACTACCAGTTAGTAGAGGCACCCGGCTTGCCTCCAAGTCGTACCAGGACGTGCCAGGCCCCGAGGGGTATGGAGAGGTGGCAGGACTGATGACTCATCTGGGCTGGTGTAGATGTATACTTGCAGTGCAGAGGCATTGAAGGTGAAGGGAAAAGGCAGTTCCACTGCTATGCAGGGGATTCACGTAACACATTATTTTCTCCATTATTTTCTCCATTATTTTCTAAGCTCTGGAAGCTGGTATGCCAGCTTTCAGAGCTAAGCTCTGGTTCACCAAGCTATAGCCCAGTTCATCAGGCATCAGGTACAACAGCCAGGATTCCCTTCCATAGAATCAACTTATCCTACACCCCACCAGAGATCATTTACTATGTGGGTTGTGGGCTCCCTACTCAACAAGATAACTTCTCCCGAGTTGCTTCACTTCCTGGCAGTGCATAATCAAGGATTGAAAGAAGATAGTCCTCACAACTTAGAAAAAAGATACCCTTTTAAATACCCACAGATATAACTGTGATTCATACATTAGGCTGTGAGCAGCTACATATACCAACATGGTTAATTAGACCACCAACCAGGTGGCCTGGTTAGAGACCTGAGCGAATCAACTTTGATCCTCGGAAACAACACAAGGTTGTGTAAGCAAAATATGAGGTTAGTAACTTCAGTGATGATTTTTGCCCAAGGGAGCAACCAAGTGGCATGCTCAGACAGGATCATTTAATCTACACTCAAAGCTTTATTTGCTAAAGGAAGTCCCACTGAATTGTAACTGGCCACTTTTATATATAAATCATAAAAAGTAAGGGTCTTTATATTGGGCACTGTATATGTACAAAGTAGGGATTTTTGTTTTTAAGGTCATTTATAATATTGTTTGTATTGAGATATGTATTGACCATAGCAAAGGCATATATAGCTTTTATGTTTCAAATATCCAAACTTTATAAAGTGGGCAGCTAATGCTACAAGATTTTGTTGTTTAAGAGATGTGTTTGGTGCAGAGGTAAGCGATGTGGAGGCTCTTCCTGACCACGGGGTATACACAGTATTCGTCAAGCTGGACAACACTAAGCTTGAACTTCTTCATCCATTGGGAGATAATAGTCCCATTCAGGTAAATTACTTATGCTGTTTAAAGTACAGCATTTTTATTTTAATAAATATTCGAATGATAGTAAGACTTTACAGGTTTAAAACTGAATCTTCCAATATTGCACTGTTGATCCTCAATTTATGTAAAACTTATTGTCCAGGAAAATCCTCACATAAAGTAAACTAGTTTAGGTTCCAGATATATCAAAAGCTCTCTTCTGAGAGTGATTTCACAGTGACTCCCCAGACTTGAGTATCAAAAAAGGGAAGGGAAGGGAATTATCAGGAGAAAGTGCCAAGCCATTACAACTATATAGCACTTGGAAGGGGGTGAGGATAAGGATTTGGGATGGGTCAGGGGAAAGGAATGGTGCCCAACCACTTGGATGGTCAATCAGACCAACCATTGATTATTCGATCCAATTTCTGTTTTGGGCGCTCTCTCTTTCTTGGCTCATGCTTTAGCTGTCAGGTTGGTGAGATTCTTGCTCTCCTTAGGTAGTGGACCCTGTTTCTCATCCTTTCATTTACAGTATTCTCTCTGTGCATGTCTGCAAGTTAGCTACTTGCAGACATGCAAGTAGCTAACTCTTGTTAGCTCTTGTTTAGTTAAGAAAGTAAACTCTTGTTAATTTTCCCCGATCAAACCTCTTTGTGTAGCCTTTCTCCGAATACTAGCATATTAATGGCAGAGCTTTATGCAATTTTGTGTGCTACATATCAGTTGTTTTTTTATGCACAAACATTACGTTGTTGTTGTTGAGTCTTGCCATGCCCTCATGGCTAAGTAGTCTTTCCAACCCATCCTGTGATAGTTGAAATATAATGCCAGCTGGTATTTATCCAACAGATTTAAGACAAATTCTGTTGGGTACCCAGCAATATTGGCATTACTTCAAGCGAACTTCCAGGCATGGCTGCAAAGGAGGCCATTCATGCCTTTCCCGTCTCCCATAATGAAACTCCATATTCAGGTTTCTAGTCATAGAGATACAGTATATGTATCTGCAACCATTGGCACAATCAGTGATTAGGTATTACAGGTAATAAAATGTGTACTCTTAAATGTAACCTATCCTAATGGCCTTCCTCCTACATTATAATGGGTGAAAAATGGTTCTGGATTTGCCGTGTGTTAACACCACATGTTTCTCGTGGCCACTAAATGAAACTGCCTTCCTCCTTCCTCATTATCTGAACTGCAATATCCTACTTAACACTTGTGCACCACCTCATAGAATGTCCTTATTTTCAGGATGATCATAAGTGTTGCTTTTCCAATGTACATTAGAGGACACTGGAGTCAATTTACAAATTGGAATGAGCTATTTGTATGAAAATTATTTAATTTTATTTTTTCAGGGCTCATTCACCATTTGTTGTCATAATTAATGGTATACTGTACTGTAGTATATGAAAAAATATTATTTTTTCCAAATTAGAAGTGTAAACAAATAAAGATCTTGTAGAACAAATTTGTAAAATTAGTTTTTGCTAGTAATTTGAAACTTACACAAATTCTTGGTAAGTTTGTTTACTTGTTGTGTTTGTTCTATGCATTTGGTATGTTTGACCTGATGCTTGTAAAGTTACTTGAGCTACTCCCAATCATATGTCTACCCTCCATATTCCCTTGGAACCCTTGCCCCATTGACTATACGCTTATACAACTCTCCCACACCATATGCCCTCTGTACCCATGCCCACTCACAATCTCATTTAAACACAAATTACTCTACCCCTTCATCCTTCTCTTCTTTAGTCTTTTACTGTCCTTTCCCCCCCCCCCCCATAGTCTGTATACCATCAGCCTTATCTACCTCACTCGTTTTTTCTTCATCCGTGTACTCTTACCAATATTTTAAAGAATCGGTAATACCTTCCCTGTATTTTATTTAGCTCTTTCATTGTAACTTTCCTGTGTTTCAGAATTTTCTACAGAACAACAAGAACGGAGGCATCCATCACATCTGCATTGAAGTAAATGACATTCATGCTGCAATGAAAGATCTTAAAGGACAAAATATTCGTTGTTTAAGTAATGAACCTAAAATTGGCGCTCATGGTAAACCAGTAGTATTTCTGCATCCGAAAGATTGTGCTGGAGTCCTAGTTGAACTTGAAGAAACATAGTCAAATAATTTCATAGCTCTTGCTCAAATAGCATTTCACATTAGAAGTAAATAATTCACTAAAATTTTTATCCTTATTTTCCAACTAAATTGGACTTGAGTATTATTTGTATTCCACTTGCCAAATATTCAATTAAGACTATGCCACTTTTAAATAGAAGTTGGTTCAAGAGAGCAGTCACAGTTTTAGATTCGATTGACACCATAATGTTATGGTGGCTGAAAATTAAATGCTAAATTTTATTTCGCTTTGTCTTTGCAGCATTTGCTTTGCTATTATTTTTTCAACTAAGCAATATTAGCTAAATGATGATGTAAATAAAGGCTAAATTATATTTTTGTAATTTGTATTACCCTTCAGCCTTGAAAGCACTTAGTTAACAAATTTGTAGCATTAAGTCTGACATCTTTTTGTTATTTGTTTATGCGTTTATAGAGCTATTTTGGTTTATTCTTGCATTTTATCAAGGAAATGGTGAAAACTGACATATCCAGTGATATATACAAATAACAATCAGCAGATTCTAATGAATTGGTGTGATATAGCAATTGTGTTGTCCCCATCATGTTCCAAGGGCAGAAAGATGACACAAAAACCCAAATATGCCAGGCTAAGCTTTTCCCAGTGGCAGAGATATTTCAAGCAAATATGGTTAGCTGAAACAGCTATAAAGTACCCAGGCTGTTGATTTTGGTTTGCATATGTCTGAATGAATAATAGTAAAAATATGTTGAATACCTGTATAATGAAAAGCCTCTCTCTGGGTGAGAAAGCGAGTCCCACTGGTTCTGATGCTATCTGAGATGGCTCTAAATTACTAGATTGCATTGGCGGTGGAGTTCTGTTTGGCCTACCTTAAACTAGAGCCAAAAGCTGGCCCCCTCACAATGGCATAGGAAGCAGGTGACACTACCGCCTCACCAGGAAAGCATCCATATAGTCGGCAAACCAATACAGACCACTGCTGGGTTCAAAGAGAGCAAAGCCTCAAAACTGCAAAACAAACTTCCCCAACAATATAAACTATTGAAACTTTCAAAACAAATGTGCACTCATTTACCAATCCAATACCATTAGCCTGGGTGGAGAGGTGAGGGGTCATGCCTCCCAATGGCAGAGCTATCAGTTCTGGAGCAAATACGCACACTAAAAAACCCCAACCGATGACCTGGAAGGGAATCAGGAGGTCACCGTGGTTCATCCAAATTAGGTGAGCCACAAAACAACATTTATATTCAATGTTGGTGTTCTTGGAAGAGCCCCTTGTGGCTCCCTGAAGCAGACTACCCACAGAGAAGAAAAACAGACTTACCAGGGAGGTGAAACTCCAGTCATAGTGAAGGGGAGACTCCAGGCCAAGAGACGGGAACCCAAGGCAGCAGCATAGACACGATGAGGCCAGGAAACATACCCCTCATGCCCCAGTACAGTGGTACCTCAGCTTACGAATGCCCCCCATTGCGAATTTTTCGGGTTACAAGCCCGATTTCTTCAGAAAATTTGAATCGGGTTACGAACTTTACCTCTGGAAACGAGTTTGTTGATACGCGTATGGCCAACCTAGTGCGTGGTGGCAAGGTGATCGCGCCTTAGTTTACTAGTGCCTCCCGCCTAGTAACTATCGCGCCTGAATTCTTTGCAAGGCTTTACAGCTTTTTCAGATTTTTGGCTATTTGAATATAAAATTTATTATATATCTCACCATGGATCCCGAGAAACCCAGTGGTAAGGTTCAAGGCAAGAAAAACGCATGCAAGAATGACCATAGAGGAAAAACAAGAGATCATTCATAAACATGAAAATGGTACAAGTGTTGGTGAACTAGCTAGGTAGTACAACAAATCTTCAGGGGAGGATGAGTCAGTAGAGGATGTCCCCTCCTCATTAATTAAGAAAATGTATGCAGTATGGGAAGAACTGCAAAGTTTTGCTGAAAAGAATCGCCCAGATAAAGCTGTAGCAGGCCGTTGCATTGATCTTATTAATGGTAATGTGATGTCTCACTACAGACAAGTGTTACAAAGAAGGGGAAAAACAATCTTCAATGAAACAATTTCTAGTGAGAAAATCAAGCAGTGAGCCAGAAGCAGGTCCTAGTGGTATGCTGGCAAAACATGCCAATGTGTGTACCCCAGTGAAGTCCTCACTGCCTGATGTTATAATGGAAGGGGATTCGTCCTTCCAAACAGTAACACCTCTCCTTCACCCTCCTCACTGTCTTCCATACGCCAACAGGAGTCATCAGTAAAGGTAAGTAATAACTTGTACATACTTTTGTAGTGAAGATTTGAGTGAATTAGGTATACAATTTACTTTGTCTGGAACGGATTAATTATTTTCCCATTATTTCTTATGGGGAAATTCGCTTCGGTGTATGAACGGTCTCTAGGAACGGATTAAGTTCATAAACTGAGATACCCCTGTACTTGGTTAAACTGCTGGCTATGACACTGCAGATAAGCCTTGAAGTTGGGAACCAAGGAAATGGGATCAACCCACACAACAGCCACTGAGGCCGAATCAGCAGCACAGAAGAGCAACCAGACATTCCCAGCCTAACCAACCAAACATCCACAACCACAGGACCCCAACTTATTCCTGCCAACTATTGGCAGACTTATTCAGAAGCCTACCAGCTTATTCTTCACCAGGAAAGGTGATGGCTGCAAACAAAATTCATTACGCCAGAGGAAAGCATGAACCTTCCCGACCCTACAACCAGAGGAAAGAACAATCAAGAAAGAGCTTCAGTAAAATTATCCCAGACCACAGTGGGGCACCATAAATTGAGGAGGAAGATGGGAACACAGTCCAAGGACAAAGCAGGCTCAAACAGCACATATCCAGGCTAGACATGAAACTGTGCAAGATAGCTAACAATATGGCACCGAAGACAACATTAAACTCAAGCTGCAGTAGCAGCAGCTCTGCCGGTACCATAAAGTAAGAGGTAACAGCATTTGGCATGAGATACTGATCCAGAAAGAACATTGAAAGGACACCTATGAACAGAGACTGAAAAAAATGATGAAGAGAAAGAAAGTTTCAGGAAATCTTGTACCGCCATCGAGAAGACAACTACATACAGGTGGGACACTAAATTAGCCACCTGCCCACTATAAATGGCAATAAAGATGCAGAGAGGTGGGTAATTTGAAAAAGAAAGGTATGTCACTGGACTGATCTGAAAGATTATGGAAAATGTCCAGGTTAGGACACCGAGCAAGCAGCGTCTCAAAACATGGCTGAGCCAGCTACCACGGAGCACCTTTCCCTGCTAGGACAAAGCCAAAGCTGGACTGGGGAATAAAAGTACAGAAACTCCCCACCGTAACCAGTCCAGCCAAAAGGCATCCACTGCAAGGGACCTTGTGATCAGAGAATGGAACCATAGTAGAGAGGGGCACCAATTCTAAGCTGATGGTTCACTCCCTAGAAATGGAAGGAACCATGTGACAGTCTGCAAGAACATTAGACAGTCCCCAAATGTGAACTGTGGAGAATCTAGCAGACGCAAAACAAACACGCATCAACTAGGCCAGACACAACCCACTCCAAAATGACCCAATACATTAGAGGGATCAACCAACCACTGCAGGCTGTGTAAAACAACCTGAGGACCCACAATTCATAGGAACCAGGAACTAAAACAGGGCAAGCTGCTGCCCCCACCATTCTGTGAAAGGTGCAAAACAATGGAATGGGACCTCAACGTATTCACTCTGCCACAAAAATAGCATCGGCCAGCAGATCTAAAACTTACCTGGAGAGTTTCAAAACTTCTCCCTGACTGTCCAAGTGGTTAGGCACCATTCCTTTCCCTTCATCCCATCCCAAATCCTTATCCTGACCCCTTCCAAGTGCTATCCAGTAGTCATAATGCATGCTTTACCCCTGATAATTCCCTCCCTCCTGCCCCGGGTCAAGGAGATAACACACTACCGTTATCTTCATTCTGCTATGATGCACACTGCATATAAATGCTATTTAGGATATTAAAGTTAATATTTTTAATTTATTACTTTTATACAAAAATTATTAATAAATATTACAACAAATTGAATATGGATAAAGTGTAACAAAGTTCCATTACAGAAATGTTACATTTGGAAAATATTTCAATTAGACATGGCATTTACAAATTAATGAATATTATCTTCACACAAAATAGTACAGCAATAAGAACACTTAAGACGGGAAATTCAAATAAACAGACCAAGCTCATTAATTTACATTTTAATATGACTAAATGTATTACAAGCTTTTAGAAAAATGGTTTGCCATAAAAAATAAATTCAAATATAATTCCCAGGAACTAGATATTTATAACCCTTGACAACTTCTGAACTCTATTCAAAAGAATATCACCATGTTTTATAACAGCCTGATACTGCCAGTTCTTTGAGTCTGGGCGATTGGTCTCAACAATGCCGCCAACTTTGTCTATCTTGCAGTGAAGACGACCAGCAGCAATGTATCGTGATAATTCCCTGAAAATTTTGAATAAAGCAATTAACATAGTAATTTTATACACTGATATGATGAAACTACATGCCATTGCTGCCTAAACTTAATCTTAAATTAAAAGAATTCTAAAAAAGAAATGGATGGCATTCAAAATTATTTTATCGTGATTAGGTAACAAAAAAAAATCCCCAACATAATTTCAGTTCATCATATTTAAGAGTGAAGAAAACTAGTTAAACTTTGCACTGCTCCAATAACTATTTGCAATTACCTCCCATCTGCAAATTGCCATATGCAATTAGGTGAAGACAAACAGTAGCTCCCTGAAGCTATTGAAACAGCTACACTTAAGTCATATCAGTCCCAGGAATCTTTAATGGCCTACCATAGACCTGACCCTGACCCCTCGCAGAAGTGCAGGCAGCAGGGGATTCTTTACAATCACCTCACGAAAGGAAACATCCAGAGCAAAACACACGACTGCAAGGTTCACAGAGGAAAAGATAAACGAAGAAGCAAGCACTCTGCAAATAATCCAGCCAGGGATTCAAAACCACTAAATACAGCTAGGCAGCACATCTGGGTGTTGCTGAATGTTGGGTGAATCATTTGCTGCAGTCATTTCTTCTGTCTGTCTGTGAACCTTGCAGTTGTCCCTTTTTGTCTAGCTTACTTTCTGAGCATTTTCCTTTGGTAAGGTGATCATAAAGAATACCGTTAGTTCTGTGAAGGAGCAGCAAAGTTCTGGCTCTGGTCTCCTGTAGGCAATTAAGGACTCCTGAGGCTGATGTGAGATACAGAGGGAAGCCCTCCTACTGGTTCAGAAATAAGGTTGCAGATCTATGGAACAAGTTACGCAATAATAGTATAGAAGCAAACTCACTGAAAACTTTCAAGCAACAGTTAGACAAATACAGAAGTGAGAGTGGATGGACATAAACAGGACTCGCCTTACATGAGACAATGGGTCTTATACAGATAGCATTCATCAAATATTTTTATATTAAATGTAGATAAAGTACTGTACAGTGAAACCTTGGTTTATGAATGCCCTGGATTACGAATTTTTCAGGTATACGAAGTTAATTTCCTCAGTAAAATTTGACTCTGTGTACTAAAGTTGGCCTTGGAATACAAATGTTTGTTGATACATGTATGAGTCGAGTGGGTGGGTTCTGCTGGGCGCGGGGCAAGGCACGCTCGGTTTACATGCCTAGTGACGACCGCTTGAATTCTTTGTGAAGAATTTAATTTTTTTCAGCTTTTTTGGTTTCTGAACATAATTTTTATTATATATCACACCATGGGTCCCAAGAAAGTCAGTGGTAAAGTTCAACCTGAGAAAATACTAATAAGGATAACGAGTTGTTGATCTAGCTAGGCAGTGCAACAAATCTATGTCAACAATATGTACCTTAATTGCCAAGAAAAAGGACATAATGAGTGCTAAAGTGGCAAAAAGGATAAAAACAATCACAAAACAAAGAACACAAACACTTGAGGATGTTGAAAAGTATTATTAATTTGATAAACGACAAGCAACACCTCTCCTCTTCCCCTACTCACCATCTTCCATATGCCAAGGTTCCTCATTAAAGGTAAGGTATAGTAAAAATATGAGTAGTATTGACTCATGAGTAGCATTTACTTCATTATATTTAATATAATATTTGTGTGTGTAATGGATTAATTTAATTTACATTATTTCTTATGGGAAAAATTTGTTTTGGTTTACAAATTTTCAGTGTATGAACTGTCTCCTGGAACGGATTAAATTCATAAACCAAAGTGCCACTGTATAAAATATACAATTATTATTGAATACATTAATAACTACAATAGCTTCATAAGAAGTTGTAACTAACCGATCGATGAATTCATTGGAAACTCCAAATGCTGTAGCCATATAATGAAGTGTGAGAGAGCGGTAAGATTCAAGCAGCTGTGTATATGCCAGAATTCTCATCTCTCTCACGTAGTATCTGTAATGGGGTGCTAGGAGTCGGTCATGACGCAACTCGCCTTCAACCCAGGCTAGAGAATTTTTCAAAGGTATTATAAAAAGGAGCAAGCACAATATAAAATTCAATCTTGTATAGTTTAATTGAAACTCACTGGTTATATGTTCTCTAATTACAAAGCAATGAATCAGAGTTCAGTTTTGAAGTTAACTGCTCGCAGGAAATATATATTTTTAGAATTCAACATCAATTACTGTATATTCATATTACAAGTTAAATATGAAAACCCAAGCCATTATAAATCTTACAGAGCTTCTGGAAGAATGTATGGTACTGACACTCATACAATGACAGTAGGTAAGTTTTGAGATCCTCAGCCGAGTGAAGGACCTCCTGAATTTCTGAACCTTTCACAACTTTGGTTCTAAGGTCATTACGGGGAAGGGCAATCATGCACACCAACACGGTGTAACCTACAAATCTGCAATATTAAGAACAACTTGACTGAGAAAATATCAAAGAGTACAGTAGTAAGAATGACATCAGTAAATAAATACTGACACCTATACTAAGAAAAAAATATGGCTAGACTAATTATAAGTAAACTTTGCTTGTGGGACCTTAATTTTCACAAGTCTGCATTCTGGAAAATCTGAATTTAATACAAGCATGCATGGGAAATATCAAATAGAAATGTGTTTGTTATGGTACCTCCAGTCAATAGTAATATATTGCACAAATTGCTGATTTACTGTACTCTTTTACCATTATAATTTTATATTTTGTAAATAGTGTTTTGTACTAACCTAGTATAGTCCATCAACTCATAAGAGGTGAAAGTGCTGATAGTATCTAAAAAGAGGTTGGCCGCCTTTTTGAAGTCTCGGACAGCCATGCAGTAAACGCCTTCATATACTTTTAGCCGATTGCGGCGGTCCCAATCTCCTCCCTCTTCAATTAGGCTATAACAATAAGCAGTAGATGAAGAAAATTAAATATATCAAGGGCATTTTGTCTTCCAAGTTAATGTTTAACCATCAATGGTCATGAAAAACATTTTAATAAAATTTGTTTAAGAATACATGCATGTGAACTTTAGAAAAAATTAAAGTTACATAATTCATTATTAAAGAGGTTTAAGGACAGCAGAAGTAATATGCAGTATATACACAAAGCATTGTGCAAATGCACAATAAATTATTTGTTAATGGTTGTAAACCATGGTGACTAGCTAGTATCTGATCTGTATCATGTTCACCAATTACTAAATTTTCCCAAAATCAAACTGAACATTATAAGTTTTAACTCATATAAAGTACGCCCAACCACTTGGGCTGGACAGTAGATTAAACGTCGACCATTCAAGTGGTTGGGCACCATTCCTCTCCCCCCGACCCATCCCCAATCCTTATCCTGATTCCTTCCAAGTGCTATATAATCGTAATAGTTTGGCAATTTCTCCTGATAGTTCCCTTCCCTTCCTTCATATAAAGTACATAGGGTAAGTGCAAATAAACATTGCATACCTTTTAGCCTTTTCTAAATTTCTTGTAATAAGCGAGTGGTCGAGATAGAAAAGACCGAGACGAATGTTATGAAACACAAGATCCAGACGCTGCCCAAGAGACACTGTCTTATCGTAGGTTTTAGCAAAAGCTTTTACTGCTTCCTCCTAGAATTAAAAAGAATATTAAAATCTCTTAAGATTATGAGTACAACAATGTCTTCATATTGCTTCATACTCCTTTCAAAGTAAACATAATTCAACAAATTAATATTGAGTAGTAAGGACTATCTTATACAGCATAATTCAATTATCTTTTTGGGCATACCTTGTCTCCAATGCGTGAAAGATATTCAGCTTTCTTCAAGTTTGCCTCTCGAATCTCTGTCTCTCCCATGGACTTCTCTGCTTCCTCGATAGCTTCATTCATTTTGCGCAGCTCTGCCTCGTTTTTCTTCTTCATTTTATCAAGCATGGCACTGTCAAGCTGCCAGCCTAAATCACGGCTACATTCCTCGTAGAATGGTGCCATGTCTGAGGGAAAAATTCCTAATATAAGTTCTGTACTAATATTAAATTTATTGAATGTTTATAATTAACGGTAATGCTCTGTTAGAATATTATACCTTATATATATATACGTTTTCTATTATATTTTAGTGTAGTGAATTAACCCTTTTTTATATTCATAAAGAGAATGGCAAACGTTAGAACCGAGTATTGCTACATTACTTTAGTCAAATATTTAAACCTTTATGAGAATAGAATACTGAAGTTTAAAAGCATTGTACAGTGACCAAATATAAGACATTATATATTTGATGATAATTTCTGATGGAGGAAATATACTACGGTATACATATCTAGTATAGCATTGAAGTATGTGAACAGGTTTTAACATTTACAATGGGGGTATATTTCTGACAGCCTTTTTCTCTGTGCAGCTTTTTTAACATTAACCAATTAATCATTTTTATAAATTTACTGTACCAGGACATGAGAAAAAATGTCTATCAATTAAAAATTAAAAATTAAAAATTCAGGTTGGGTCCATGGTAAGTCAAGAACAGCTGATTTACTCCCGTGGTAAATAAATAAGAATCTGGGCAAAAAAATAAGGGAGAATGAAAATGAGGGTTTAGCTATCTTTTCCTAAGTAAAAATCAGAATTTCAAGAAACTAACTAATTAATAATGACTATAAATTGTATACATCTATAACAAGAAAACGTTTTTGTTAGGAACAAATAAAAAATATCACCCTAAATCTGAAATACAGTACATCAGAAACACCATCCAATACACATTGCCAAAATAGATGCAACATGTTTAGTAACATTTAATCCCATATTAAACCATACTTCAAAGCACTGTACTTAATGTCGGATAAATGAGAAACATGTCCAAATTATAATATCAGTCTGCCCTCTAGCACAACTAGGCCGATTTAGCTTCACGAAACCTACAAGATACTGAAAATATAGATTGGTATAAATTGTCATCCACACTTCTGTGGAAATAAACATTTCATTCACCTGGGCTCTAGGGTCTTGAACCGTGGACTTCATGGGATTCCTAGAGGCCAGGTGAATGGAATAGGTTGGTATGTTCACTGTTGCCAAGTGAATAGCATCGGTCAATGCTATCATAGCATGAGAAAATAGATACCTTACCCCTATGTTTATCTCATAATGTGAACTTGCCACAAAAGTGTTAAAAAAATATTATACTGTATATTGTACATATACAGGTATAAAATATATGTACAACATATACAAAAGTTATATATATTTAAAAATTATATATTTTGTCCGACAAAGGACAAAATCCTCCATGTGATCTGATTACCATGAGGGATTTTTTGTGTAAGGAGTGGCAGTCACATTAATAATCCCCATCATTTTCTTGGGCAATATAGTTAAATTTTATTGCTGCACAGAGCAAAATATGAACCTAAGAGATTTCTTCCAAGAATTACTGTATAAACATGATACAGACCCAGGAAAATAAAACCAAAATTTTAGCCTTAAACTGGAATGAACTGCTTCCCAAACTTAAAACTCTTAATTATTACTTATTTATATAATTGGTTTGAGTGGTTTACAATCATATTTGCGACTGTATTCTCATTAATAACAAGAAGCCGACTGACTACCACCACTCACTGTCTTTCTCGATGCCTTCCAACAGCTCCGCTTTCATCTTGGAGTCATTCTTAAAGTCACTCATCATCAGTTTGAACTTGATCTGCGCCAGGTTGAGATCTGGGTTCTTCTCCAGACCCTGTTCCTCAAGGTTTTCAGCCGGCATGATGGCTTGTGTGAGAGAAGATATAACAAGGCAGAAGACGTCCACAAGCGGGAGGTGACTGGACCAGCTCCTGTTTGTCAACACGCCCACAGACCCTCGACTTGATATATTATTCCTGTAATAACACATTATGTATGTCAGGATTTTTTGTAGGGGATTTATGTATATTATTTTTTTACTCATAGTTTGGGAATTATTGCTCAAAGAATTGTTAACTTATTATTGAAGTCGAGGAAATTTGGTTCACTTCAGCATTATTGGAACGAAGAACACCTCCCCGCCTCCCACACAAACCTAGCACGAGGCTTTATAAATCTCACATGTTTATGGTATACTTTCGAGTGTATGCATATTTATTTTATAATCAAAGTTACATCTGTTAGTTAAAAAACTTGTGTAATAATATTCACTACTTTATATTCTAAAAAACATTATATAACAAGCTTATTGTATATGAACAGTTGTTGATTTGGCGGGTCCTATTCCAGGGAAAATTAAGATTAAGCACCTGTCCGAAACGCTATGCGTGTTAATTGCTTTACAAGAATGTAAGAAATCTTGTATATATAAATAAAATAAAAACAAATTAAATAATTAGGAAATATGAAACTTCGTTCATGCAGGTTTCAAATAAGCTCTTTACAAAATAATTATATGGAAAATAAGCAGCAGCCAAACATTTTAGCAAAATACCTATTATTTTAACATAATTTATATTTAATTGTGAATTAAAAGTAGAGTAAATTATATTTAATTGAACGACAAAATGTGTAAACTTCCCAATATTATGTAAATGTTTACAATGGAGAGAGGTGTTGCCTGATGTCTGATAGTAAACAAAATTTCCGAAGTGGAAATCTAGCATGCGAACTTGAGAATTTCCGAACTTGCGATAATCATTTAAATGTATTTATTCTTTAATATTTGCAAGAATGTATTATGGATTTTGTATAAAAAAAATGTATGCAAATGCTAAACATAATTCAAACTAGGACAGTGCACGGACATAAAGTTAGTTTAGTTCATTTATTATGCACCCCATACCCATCTTGTGGGCGGTAGTGGAAAGAGTTACAGAGGCACATAATGGCTCTGTAACCCTTTCCACTACCGCCCACAAGATGGGTATGGGGTGCATAACACGGACATAAATAAATAAAAATTGTGCCATGCTTGGATGGTTATATTTTGTTTAGTTAGGTCAGGTGCAAAACAAACAAGCACCTCGCGATAGCAGCCAGAGAATTATAAAGTTGTGGAAACGCATACCTGCCGAACTGTAAATGCTAAAACATTGCTCGATAAAATCACCAGAGCAAATAGGGAACATTTGACAAGCCGCCGGCTTCCTATCCTCACTGAGAGATAGTGACCCTCTGGTAAATTCAGATAAATCTTAGCCAATTAAATAATCCTGAAAAGTTTGCTTATTGAAGACAGGACTGTGTTAGCAGCATTATACTCTCTGAGCAAAGCAATGCACTGTTGCTGGGCCCCAGCCCAGATGATGGGCACTGGGGCCCGTGCCTGTGGACCCTCCTAACTTTGGTAGAGCTTTTGGTGCTTGGTAGAGTTAGGGGGCGATTGTCTGGTTAAGTTTGTATGCTAGACCTGTGGGTACACAACTGGTCGGGATATGGTCGTTTCGGACACGAGTTGATCCGGCTAAACTCATTTTCTGTTTTAAAACCGGATGTATTATAGCTGTTATGCTAGGCTGTATTAGTTTATGTTATTAAGGTTAGGCTGTATTGGGTTCGGTTGGATTAAACTGGTTTGATTTCGGTTACGTTAGGTTGGCTTGAGCTAGGTTAGTCAGGTTTAAACATTCAAAATTCCACTACGCCACGGAGCAGTCTCTGTGGCGTAGTGGTAAAGCACGCGCCCGGCTCTTAGCTAGCGCTTTGACCTTGGTTCGTATCCTGGCCGGGAAGAATTGACCGGGCGCCAATCCTTAACTGTTCACCCAGCAGAGAATGGGTTGTTAAACGATTTGGCGGGTCGTATTCCGGGGAAACAATTAGGATTAAAGATCTGCCCGAAACGCTATGTATGCTAGTGGCTTTACTAGAATTTAAGAACTCTTTTTATATATAAATAAAAAAATAAAAAATAAATCCGCTGACGAATCTGTTTGTGTGCGATGAGACTTGTATCTGGCATAATTAAAATATTAACTTAAATAATTCGTTTTTTTTTTAGACAATATATGATATTCAGATCTATAAATTACTTTAGAAAGGCCTATAATGCATATAAATATTAATTTACACACTCCTGGCGCTATGCGCTAGGAATTTCAATATGGTGTTCAAATAATTTTAGGCAGAGGGTCTCTGGGTCGGCTGGTCGCGTACGGCGCATTGACCCCGACCCCGCCAGTCGTCAGGATTGACCACGAACTATCAATGCAGTCCGATTTGCAGCGACACGACTTGCGAGGCGGAGAATATAGAGGTCGATTCCGAGGAGGAGTTCTAGTAGAACAAGCAACACCAACCGAACCCGTCGTCTGGCCATTACGAATTCTGCAGTGGAACATACAAGGTCTTGGAAATAAAAAACACACACTTCAGGAGGCTGCAATCAGCACGAAAGCAGATATAATCGTTTTGGAAGAAACTCTTTTCCCAGCCACGAAATCCTTCAGATTAGCTGGATATCAGCACTATGTTCTCCCGTATGAGCAGGGGAGACTAAGAGGATTAATGACCCTAGTCAGAAACACCATACCCAGCAAGAAAATAGACTCGGTTTCATGTGGGGATGGAGTAGAGGTATTAGCAGTTACAGTGAATATGGCTAATTTTGAGCTCCTCATATACAACGTCTACAAGCCCCCTAGACGTAAACTAGAAGCAGAGGCAGTGCTTGCCTTGGCCACGCAGGAAAATTTAATTCTTGCTGGAGATTTTAATGCTCATCATCCAGAGTTAGGTGCAACTGGGCCAGCCAATGCAGATGGGCGCCATTTAGCTGCAGCTCTGCGAGAAGTACCTGAAATTACACTTCTCAACACTGGGGAACCCACTCACATTCTAGGAGGTTCCCTTGATCTTACATTCATCTCCACAGCACTCCAGCAACAGGCGAAGTGGGAAGTAGACCCGGTGATCACTAGTGACCACTATGCTACTGTCACGACACTCAACCTGACACGACCTCCTACACCTCCTGCGCGGCCTCGGTGGAATTTAGGAAAGGCCAATTGGAATGTATACCAGGAAGAACTTGAAAAATGGTATGCAACGTACACGCCACCTGAGGATTTGAACATACACGAGACCAATCTGCAGGAAGCCGTTGCAGCTGCTGCGAACAAAGCTATTCCAATCATTATCACAGGTAACACGAAACGAAAGAACTATTGGTTCTATAGTAATGACGTTAAAGAACAGAACCACAGAGTCAATATCTTCAGAAAACATCTAAAGAGAAACCCCACACCAGAAGGAAGAACTCTGCTACGAGCGGTGATATCTGAAGCAAGGCGAGTTTCTCGAGAAGTAAAGGAGGCGAGATGGTTTGAGTGGTGTCAAACTCTAAATGAACATAGTAGTCTTGGCAAGATATGGGGTCAGATTAAAACTATATCAGGTCGACCAGCCCGGCCACAGGCATGTATTCAACCATTGCAGGAGGCTGAGAGACTTGCTCTCCAATTTGCAGAAAGAACAGCTTCATATCAGCTTCCTGCAATGGTCCGAAGGCAGCAAGAACACTTAAAACAAGAGAGGATGACAGTCATTCATGAGGGCATAGCTATAAATGACGAATGTGACTGTCCCTTCACCGAACAGGAACTAGGCAGAGCCAAAAAGGGTGGTAAGGACACTGCTCCAGGTGCTGATAACATTACATACTCAATGATCGCACATGCAGGTCCTGCTGGAGACCGAGGGATGTTGGACGTCATCAATGCGTCTTGGCAGCAAGGCAAACTACCGCCCTCTTGGAAGAAAGCAGACATCATACCGATTCCTAAGCCGAATGAACCTGGCAATTACAGACCCATTTCCTTAACATCATGCGTTAGTAAAACTGCAGAACGGATGGTCTTAAATAGGCTACTGTGGAAGACTGGAGACCTTCATAAACACATATTTGGCTTCACTAGAGGTGTAGGTACTGCCAACTGCATAGCAACATTACTAGGAACAGTTAACTCGGGTCCAGCTATAGTGGTCTTCCTTGATCTGGAAAAAGCATTTGAACTTGCAAGCCCGCCAGCAATACTACACACCTTAGTTAAAAAAGGTGTGAGGGGGAAAATGCTAGCATGGATTCAAGATTACCTAAGTCACAGGTATGCCAGAGTAAAGTTGCAAGGACAAGTGTCGGACTACCACTTGCACGAGAATGGGACTCCACAATGAGGAGTCCTCAGTCCTAGTCTTTTTAACATCCTTATGGAAAACCTTGTTACCATGTCCTTTACAGAAGGGGTTACATTGCTAAGCTATGCTGATGATCTAGCATTAGTCGTTACGGGTCCTTCACTTCTAAATAAAGCTCAAGGTGCTTTAGATCAAGTGACATCTGAATGCAGTGTTTTAGGGCTAAAAATATCTGCACAGAAGTCTAAGGCGATGAGACTCGGTGGCAAGGCTCCAGACAGGCACCTACGCATTCAGGACATTAACCTTCAGTGGGTTCCACAATATCGATATCTCGGAGTGTGGATTGATTTTAAGATGACATTCAATAAGCAAATTCAATATCTAAAGGAGAAAGCAAAGTCACGAATAAATATAATGAGAGCAATCACAGGGCCCCGTCTAGGAGCGGGACACAGAGTGTTGAGAATGTTTTACATACACGCCGTTCGTTCCCTGGTTGATTATGCAGCACCTGCCTTACTCACTCTTTCTCCTGGTCAGTGGGCAAACGTTGAGGTTCTTCAAAATGATGCATTGCGAGTCATAACAGGTGCTCCCAGATGGACTAAAATCCTGAACCTAAGACTAGAGACAAAGCTAACGTCGATTGAAATAAGGGTAAAGGGGATTGCTGCGTGCATGCTGACCAAGATATTGACTAGACCTAGAATCAGTTCACTTAAAGATTTGATCACTGGAGCACTAACTCTGGACAGAAGAGCCTCCACTAGCAACAGGTGGACCCATTGTGCGATAAACGCCATCGATACGTTCGATATGGCAAACACAGTCACTGAAAGGGGTGTCGACGACATACATGCAGACTTTGTTATGCAAGCCCCTTGGGAATCTCTGCCAGCAGACTTTCAGATTATGGCTCTTGACGGAAAGAAGACCCAGACACATCCTCATCTGCTACATCACATTGCACAGATGCATATCGAAGCAAATATGGCATCCGACAGCTTCACTTACTTCACGGATGGGTCAGTAGACCAGCAGGGACAGGAAACCGGAGCTGCAGTTAAAGCAGGAAACTCTGTATATAGTTGGAGGCTCTCAAATGGGTGTTCGACTTTACAGACTGAGATGCTAGCCATTCAAAAGGCTTTGGAACATGCTCTTGCTGAACACCGCCAACATGTTATCGTCCATACAGATTCGAGAACCGCCATTGAAACCTTGCAACAGGAACACATATGTGATAACATCCATCTGATCACCAATGTCTTATCATTCATGCACACACTCCACCGACAAGGCCGACGGGTGCTTATCAACTGGGTGCCAAGTCATGTGGGACTATTAGGTAATGACATTGCAGACGAAGCTGCAAAACTTGCTACTAAGAGGAGGAATGTAGACATTTCCATACCACCGAGTCTCTCCCAGATGAAGAAAGTGATTCGAAACAGAGCAATGCGAAGGCTGTACAGTGACCACGACGCAGCAGTTGCAACATCAGGATCTGCGGGTTGGTACAAGAATTCCACCAACTACGAACCACTTAGTTTGATGAAAGGGAGCAGTAGAACAACAGAAGTGCACTTACATCGCATCAGGCTTGGATACCCATGTGCATGGGAAATAGGCTTACGGGTTCCGGAAGGTGAGAGGAAATGTCAACACTGTGGAGAAATGCCCGACAGACCACTGGAACATTATCTAACACAGTGCACAGTTACAAACCCGTTAAGATTTCACCTTCGATTCGACAGAGCAGAGGAAGTTGTTAAACACATATGGCAAAATCTTACTGAAGCGACCATACGGGTCATACATACTCATCCTCCGCCCAGGTAAACCAGAAACGAGCATCACTTAGTGGGCCAGCCAGAGGCTTAGGGCCCGCGCAGGATTATCCCTGCTAAAAAGAAAAAAAAAAAAAAAAAAAAAAAAAGTCGTCAGGAAGCAGCGGCGGCTTGAGCATCGTCGCTCCCGTATTGGTAAGGCTGATAATTTTTTTTTTCTGATATATCTGAGCAGTTGGGAGGTACGCATGAATATATAGTCTACCTCCACCTACAATGCTTAATGCATTATACATTTGTTCGCCACTGAGGTTTTTGTAATGTCTCCGAGGGCCATTATTTCCGTATTTTTTTTCATCCGGGTTCTGTAGTATTCAAATGTTTGTATTCCACTAATGCTAAATAGCCTGTCCTCTCTCGGATATTGTGGAAGATTTTGAGGATCATGAATTGCCAACATTATATGGGTAGGATATTGTGTAGAATACACTTCCCCAGTGTTAAACCACCCTTTTTTTCTTTTTTCTTTTTAAACCACCCCGTCGTCAGGCTAGGCTCGTTAACGCGGCGTCGACCCCTCCCCCCCAACCTCCCAACACGCATTTATTATCGACTTTCATGTACTGTGTATTAAAAATAGTTTTTATCGTGTATAAATTAATTTTATATTCTATGTTTAATTAGGCGTATAGTAGGTTCGGTATTTAGGTTCTGTTGGCAATTATTTGCACTTGAAGTATGTGGAGGGTGAAGCATTTACAGTTGCCTGTCCTCAGGCCAGGCTCGCCTACGCTGACGCCCGGCCCAAAGCACACTGCGTATTCAGAATTATTCTCGCGTATAAGGTAATATTATTTCATTAAGTTAATAGTTTTAACTTAATTCAGTGACAAGCGACAGTTCAGTATACAAGTACTGCAATAAATAAACAACTTCCCAACGGGAAGGAGTGGAGACATCCTTCCAGGAACTGAATTTACCTGAGGGCCACTAACACTAGTGGCCTCAATGAGGACAGTAAGCCGGTGGCTTGTCAAAGGTCCCCCCATTTGCCCTGATGATCTTTTCCATCTGTATTTTAAAACCCAGCAGAATTTTGGCGTTTACGGCTTCGGCGGGTAGGTGGTTCCACGGGTGTACAACCCTATGGGTGAAAAAGCATCTGTTTCCTGTCCAACATTTTGGCTTGAGTTTGAACCCGATGCTCCTTGTCCGTGTAACATCTGACCTTTTGAAGACATTGTCGTGATCGACATCCTCCAAATTGTTCAGTATTTTAAAGGTTTATATGAAGTCCGCCCTGTCATGCCTGGTTTGTGGTGTTAGCCCTGTGACCCTCAACCGTTCCTCATACGAGAGATGACTAAGCTCTGGTATGATTTTTGTCGTAAGACATAGCTCCATAGCTCTGGTAAGACATGGCTAAGGAGCAGGTATGTCTTTCTGAAGATGGTCTCCATGCCTGGATGCAATAATTCATGTGGCGGCGCACCAGAAACTTACACAGTTGAAGGTTATACTTTCTTTTCCTTGAAGGTAAAGGTACGCTTAATTATTCTCAGGGTTTGGTTTGTTTTTTACTGCCGTTCCCACTTGTACAATTATCAGCGATTGGTCGAGCTAGGAATGGAGTTTGGTACTACATAGCTTTCCCGGTTTGGTGCCTTCTTTTGATAATTACTTACTTAGGAATGGAGTTTGGTTGGGCTCTAGGGATGTTTAGCTTGGGTGGGGGTTGGATGAGATGTATACTACTAGGCTTGCGGTTACACAACTGGTCGGGGTCCGGTTACACAACTGGTGGGGCTTCGGTTACACAACTGGTCGGGCTCCGGTTAAATAACTGGTCGGGCTCCGGTTAAATAACTGGTCGGGCTCCGGTTACTTAACTGGTCGGGCTCCGGGGGTGTCACTCTGGCTTCAGGTTGTGCATAGTCGGGCTTCGGTTCGTGCATGGTTGTGCTCCAAGGGTTGTTTGTATACTAGCTGCTCCAGGTTTGTTTGCTAGGGCTCTATGGTTATATGTTTGCTAGAAATCCCAGTTTCTTTTTTCGTACATAGCTAAGTTTTTGTTTGCTATGGCTCCATAGTTGGTTTCTAGGGGAAGTGGAGGGCTTTAGGTAGAATTAAGGAGATTTTTGCTATACCTGTCTGACCACAAGCAATTATAGATATATTTGATAAGACATATATCCACTCCATGTGATATTTGTAAATGTTGAGCCACTTTGCAAATCAAGTTCTGTACGATAGTTTTCTCATTCGGTAGACACTTAGGGAGCAGCTGATCAGCTGAGTTTGTTTTGCTTCTGCTACAAACAGAAATGTAATGGAAATCTCGAGCGATATCGAAGAATTACTGAAATATTCTCCACCTTTTCTATGGTTACGAAGATTCGTCATCTGAGGTAATGACACCAGTGAGTTTTAGCCTGGCATGTCTTCAGAATTAGACGCCTGTCGAGTATTGAACCAACAAGGATGTGTTGTATATGGAGACAATCTTCCTTCCCATTGTTTCTCCTTAACAAGGAACCTATTAGGCTAATCGAGGTCACCTTTAGGGGCCAGTTATTAGCCTTCCTCGGGATGCAATCCATAATAGTTGTCAAAATTTCAGGTATATATATATATGTACTGAGAGGTAAACAGAGGCATCAGGTGAAAGTAAACTTTTAACCTCTTTCCCCCCCCCCCTCCCGGTCCAACTTTTTAATCAAACCTGGAACTTTATGGTTGTGAGCCAATTGTTCTGACCATTGTGCTAGAGGACCCTGTATAGTGAAAGAGGATAGGGATAGGTTACATAACTATGTAGATGTCATAATAAACCCATATACTATTTCATAACATTACCATATCATTTTTCTTACTATACTCATATCCAGTTTCATAACATACCCATATCTTGTTTCATGACATGCCCAGATCCTGTTTCATAAAGTACCCAGATCCTGTTTCATAACATACCAATATCCTGTTTCATAACATATCCATATCCTGTTCCATAACATATCCATATCCTGTTTTTTAACATATTTATATCCTGTAAAACAAAAATCTAAGACTACTTTAAGTACATATGTCTTAGGAGTTTACACTATAGGGAAATTTAAATTTACTTATCATGCAACTCATACAAAATAAATATTTGTAAGTTAATGTTAAAAATTACGTAATAGCATTGCATAACTTAATCAAAATATTTTTGTTGTACTTCAATAGGTGGTAATCCAGTAAGATGTTTGGAATGAGCAACTTCGACTTTCCCAAATATCGGTCCGAGTGTAATTCTCTGGCTTCGTTTTCTTCTGATGGCGGCTCTAAAAAGAGGAGAGGATCGTTTATGTGAGTATGTACAGTAAAGAAATAAATTATACTAATTTTGTATGTACAGTACTGTAAATTGTTTATAATGTAAGTCTATTACATTTATCAGGGAACCCAGAATTAACGGAAATAATTTGTTTGAAGCAAACAGGAAGATAAAGAACTAAAATGTTAATAGTCAAAACAAAACTTAAATACATTCTATTAATTCCATGCTTTATGTAGATCAGAAGATTTTCTGATATCATCTTACATTAGCATGAAAAGGCTTAGGAAAATTATATTTCAGTTTAATTTTAACCATAAATCTAATATTAAATCTGCATGATTTTAATTTGATAAAAAAAAATCATGAGTTTTGCAATACAGAATAAGTTAGCTGGAAAATATTAATACAGTTACTGTATATATATTGATTCTGATATGTCAAATTAATTGCAGCAAACACTTTCTTACAGTGATAGCAATGATGATGAGGCAGACTCTATTAAAATACCTAGAACAGCAGGAGACTGGAATAAAAAGTAAGTTAAATTTTCATTCATGTTCCTTCTCATGCTGAGATGATACAATATGGTACAGTATATAATATCATCCCCCCCCCCCCATTCCTCCTCTTCCATTTCTTCTTCGTCTTGGTCACCCTTCTTTTTGTATGAGTGTGATGCAGGGATTATGAACTATGCAGGTTCTAGAATCCAAAGGTGATTCTTTTTAGGCCTTTCACCATCTGTGATGCAAGAACTGTACAGTACTGTATATGTATCATAAAAAAGTATGTACAGTATATACTAGCAGAAGGATGAGGGGGTTTCATCCCATGTTGCCTCCACCATATAGCATTACTGTACTGTTTAGATAAATACATACAAGTGATGTTCTTTTGTTATTATACAGTATTTATTAATTCTGTTGCCAGACGGCTATATTTGCTACTAGTCCTGTACTGCATTTGAATTGAATTACTGGGCCAAGGAATAACGTGAATGTTTGACTGTCTATGTGTGGCGCTTAGTCAGAGTTGCAGTAATATGTAATGCTAATTGGTTTATTTATAATTAATGCAGTAGAACTATGAATAGAAAATGTGTAATATAGAACATGTTCTCTTTCCAGACAAAATCACAGTGAAATTGAAAAACGTAGACGTGACAAAATGAATACCTATATAATGGAACTAAGCAGTATTATTCCTGTGTGTACTTCACGGAAGCTTGACAAACTTACAGTCCTCCGAATGGCAGTTCAGCATATGAAGATGTTGCGTGGCTCCCTCAATTCATACACTGAAGGACACTACAAACCAGCATTCCTCTCTGATGACGAACTAAAAAACTTGATTTTACAGGTGAACATTAAAAAGTTTTTGTACTAATTTTCTTGATGTAAATAGTACAGTAAAACCAATGGTTTAACAGTGTTTTGTTGCAAGTATTGATAATACAGATTAATATATAATTGCCATACTGTATGTTGAGACAACTGTGACTATTGACTTATTTATTTAGAAAATGTTAGAATGGGTATGTGAATTTTAGATACTTGACAGTTTTGGGTTGTCGAGGACAAAAGTCTGTTAGGTTTGTCAAGGTCACCCTATACCAACAACTAGACTTCCTTAGGATGCAACCCACAGTTGTTGCCTAACCCAGGCAGGGTTGTGTTGTGGCACAGGGGATCAGTTCTTTTATCTTCAGCCTTTGTCTCCTCTGGTGATTTCCGGAGGGGATCATTTAGTGGTTAAGGCTTGGTATATCCAGCCAGAGGTTCGTTATGGTTTTTATCCAGTAGTGGACAACTAAACAAGACCATCACTACCCAGAAGGTTTATGCTAAATAGCATCAGGAAAGTTAATTCTGAAAGCTTAATGCATTTCTCAATACGTGTCAGGGAAGAAAATCCTGAAACAATGCTAAAGTGGAAAGCAATAGACATGAGAATAATTAGGCACCACAGTACGAGTGAACATAAATGCATGATACTCCCTGCATAAAGACTAACAACCAGTCTGCTCATTTGAGACAGTCTCGAAAGAGCTGGCAAGTGAATACCTGTATATGTTTTATGACTATTATAGGTAGTGGATTGAAGTGGACTCTCCATTGTCTTCCCTGCTTAAATTACATTTACAGTCACATATCACCATTAGAGGACAAGTCACAGAGGATGGCAAGCGAAATAAATCCCGAGTGAACTTAATACTGTATTTTATGTACAGTATTTAGCCTCGATCTCGGTAAACATTTTAGGGGTCCTAGTTCAGAATTGTTGTAATTCAATTTAATACAAATTTTGAAAAATTATGGAATACAAATGTAAATTAGAAAAGACTTAGAAAGGTAGAAATAAACATATTAATGAGAATTTCACTTGAGATTATTTAAAAAAAAAAATCTTGGTTTTGGCACTATTGATTTGGGTTTAATTATTTTGATATGATTCAGATCTTTGAAATAATAATTTAATATTTCAGGCTGCAGATGGTTTCTTGTTTGTCGTGGGTTGTGATAGAGGCCGAATATTATACGTTTCAGAATCAGTATACCAAACTCTTCATTATACTCAGGTATGATAAATAGCTAAATTTTTGTCATTATGTTTTTATATGATACACAGATTAATTGATTAGTTGCTACAGTTACTAAACCAGTTGGCCTCATTGATTTTGTGAGGACTGTTTATGTGAACCCTGATAGAATCTAGATTTGGAGAGTGTAGTGTATTTGATGTTGCTTTGTAATATACGAGACGTTATTTTCTTATACAGTATCTTACCACTTTTTATATCTTCTAGGGAGAATTGCTGGGAACCAGTTGGTTTGATATTTTGCACCCGAAAGACCTAGCAAAAGTAAAGGAACAACTTTCCTGTTCAGATATTAGTCGTCGAGAGAGGCTTGTGGATGCCAAAAGTAAGTTCAGCATTGCATTGGACAGTGTAGTACGGTAGTATATTTAATTTTGAGAATTTTACGAAAAGAAGTAAAAGTTTTCTCGGTTTTACGTCCCTAGATTTGCTATATTCAACACATATTCTACTATTTTTCTACTATTTTTAAGCAGTTGCTGTGGCGCAGTGGTAAAACACTCACCCGGCGCTTCGCGAGCGCTTTGGCATGTGTTCGTATTCTGGCCGGGGAGGATTGATTGAGCACCAATCATTGTTTGGCATAACAATACACATCATAAATGATTTGTATGACTACAGTAGATCAATTAGGGCAAGGTCTTTTGAATTATGATTCACTACTCATTGATAGTTGCTCAACAAGTGGGAACTGCAGTATAAAAACCATAGGAATAATCAAACAAACCTTTGACATCAAGGGAAAAGAAAGTGGTTATTCAGTTGTACAAATCTCCGGTGCATCCTTATCTGGATTACTGTATGCAAACATACAGTAATGCAGACCTCACCTTCAAAAGACATAACTGCCATGGAAAAAGTGATCAAAATTGTCCCAGAACAAAGTTTATTCTAATGGTCAGGAAAGGTTGAGGGGGTCTCAGCATTAACACTACTACGAACTGAACACGGTAGGGATGATCTCATCGAAAGGTTTAAGGTATAGCCCTGTATTGAACAAACTCGAAGACCACCTATTTAGAAGGTCCAGTGCACTCTCAGTGGTGGCTTGAGTTAATCTTCCTTCCTGTCATATACGATAAAACTATTTGCAATGATATGTCACAATGGAGGTTAAAGTAAGGAGAACTTGGTGGGTGATTTGAGTCCAAGGATGGATCATATATGATTGGCTATAGAAGCATTTGAGGAATATACTCAATAAGGCTGTTTCACTATGCTCAATTGTTTTTTTTTTCCTTTATTTGGACTTCTATTTGCTATCATGTTTCTTCTTTGCTGGTGAAACTGGAAAATGGAGTAGTGATGATGATGATGGAAAGTTGACAGTTTAGTAAATGAGAAATTGATTTTGGAGATAAAAAGAGAACAAAATTTAATGAATTATAAGAGTCAGCAATATGAGAGACTTAAATACAGTATGTCATTTATTTTTTACAGCACTTCTACCTGTGAAGACTGATGTTCCACAGGGACTTACCAAATTGTGCCCAGGTTCTCGTCGGGCTTTTTTCTGCCGCATGAGATGTAAGTCGTCTCCAGTTTTGAAAGAGGAGGCCGATTCTTCCACTGGCTGTCCAAGGAAGAAGTCAAAATCCCAGAGTTCGGGTAAGTTATGAGAGTTTTGTTCCCTTGAAAATATTTACAATAATTATAAAAGCATATCGACACATGTATTTGTAATCTTTGATGTGCTGTATAATAATAATAATAATTTTCTGCTGCTGAATGTATGCTTCAACAAATTTGTCATGTTTTGCATTTGCAGTATGATAAATAATATAGTTGTCTGGAATTTTATTGTGAACTCATTTTTCGGTAAAAATTTGCTACTGGAAAGCAAAAATCACTAATTATAGTACTTACATTTTTTGGCAGATAAAAAGTACAGTGTAATCCACTTTACCGGTTACCTTAAATCTTGGGCTCCTACGAAAGACCCTCTGGAGGAAGATTCCGGAAGCGACTCCGACTCTTGTAACCTGTCCTGCTTGGTGAGATTTAATGCAGTAATCTATCATTATCATTATGCTTGCCACGTTCATGGGATTAAGGTTAGATAATCTAACTCTAGCCATTAATGATATTATGTCCCGATTCTCACTTTGGATTGATCAAGCAATGAGATTTTCAGTATTTGTAAGAATGACACCTTGATTTGAGCTAGAATGCAGTTTTGCAGTTTTCTGTGAGGGGAAGCCCCCCATTTGGTTGCTCCCCAAGTTACTGAGCTAAATATTTTAGAATCCAGACTTAGAAATCAGATATGTAGGTGCTGCCACCTGATGGCTGTCAGGGGTAGAGGCTGGGAAAGCCAATTTGTAAACAGCAAGACAGCTGTTTAGTGGTCCCTGTGATGCCAAGTACTACTTGAAAGGGAGTTTGAGTTTATATGAATGAGCCTTCTAGAGGTCAGCTGGGCTGGATTAAGTAATTTTTAATTTTTCTCTGTGCCTGAGTGACCTAAGTCATGTTTAAAAAGATCCTTCTTGTACCAATACTAAATGTAAACTTACCCTGAATAATCGTAATCCTGGCCATGAGACCAGCAGGGCCTTGACTAAGATAGTGAGTGAGTGCCCTGCTCAAAAAATTTTAATGTAAAATGTTATTTTTAAAAAGATCTGCTACTATAGTTTAGGAAGTGTACTGTAACTGAGGTCTTGCATGAACTTGAAGGTTTCATTTTCATTTTTTTTACTTTTTCTTTAGGTTGCAGTTGGACGAGTGCATCAACCATTGTTGGCCTCAAGTGTGCAAGAGACTTCAAGATTAGGTAGTGCTGCACCAACTCAACCTATTGAATTTATATCAAAACACACCAATGATGGAAAATTCGTTTTCATTGATCAGAGGTAAGTGTATTATTGTTTTAAGGAAACATAAACATACAGATAACTAAAGTTAGTACAGGTATAGTCAACTAAATATCTTATTGAACCCTTAGTGTGATTATTGTCAAATGTTGATCCAATAATCTTTACCGGATTAAATTACCTAACCAACATAGGGTAATGAGGTTATCATTGTATGTTGATTTGAGTTGCTATTACCAGGTTTTTATACAAATTATGTAGATGTGTTTATAATACATCTATATGAATGTAATGGAGTTAACCTAGACTCATGGACAAATTTCTGCTATCATTTTAATTCCTTAATACATGATGAGTTTATTTTGTACTAGTGGCTTGCGAGTACAGTATCCCCAAATCATAATGTAATTTCTGGTTGACATTATAAGACAGAATAGCAGTAAAGGAGTCAGTTGAAAGACGCTTCTACTGAGCTGTGTCGGGAACAGATTAATGTACAATATAGGATTTGTTGAATGTAATGAAATGTTTCTTTCTGGTGAGCTACTCAGTAGCTTCCCATCACTGCCTTTTGCCCATGGAGTTGGAGAGGTTGGTATGGGCAATTTGTAAATGAGCTGATTAGCTGTCCAAAACCCCAGGTTGCTGGGACTGCCATCTGGTAGCAGGCAAGTGTATCTGGGTGGTGGTATCACTGTAGTAACAAATGTTTAGTGTTTTCATCAGGGGTTACACATTTTTTCAAGCATTTGCTTGGTTTAGTGTGTCTGCTCTCAGGTAATTTTTTATGAACTATGTTGTCTGATCCCCAGGCTCCCTTTTGCCTCTTTGAGGCAAAAGGGAGCCTCAAAGAGGCTGGTTGATGGTTGCTTCCAGATTATAGCATTGGGGAGCTATTGAGTGGCCCAGCAGAAAAAGCCATTTCAGTATTAGATTAGTTAACAGTACAGTGTCCCGAAGACTTTCCAGAGGGAGTTTTAATGTTTTAATGCTTTCGTGTGTTTTATAACAGGCAGGTTCTTTCAGTAGTCCTTCTAATTTAATATAAATGTGCTACAATATCAAAATCTTTATAAATAGAGTGATGATGAAGGTAATATTTTCACCAGGGCATCATTGTTATTGGGATGGCTTCCTCAAGAGCTTCTTGGATCAAGCATGTACGAGTATTTCCATCAGGACGACATTGCTCTCCTGGCTGAGACACACAAAACCACACTGCAAAACTCTCAAAGTTGCAACACCCAGGTGAGAATCACCCAGGTGATAATTAGTTTACAAAAGTGAAAGTAGAAATATTTTATATTGATCACTCGACCCATCCTTCAGACATTATAGTACCCAAAGCTGCTGGAAATGAACTGTACATGACATTAACTGTTGCACCCAAAACAAGTCAATATTTTGTGCTTGTCAACCTAGCCTACTCTAATCTTGAACAGGTCCTTAATCCTGATTTTTCCCCGAAATACGACCCGCCAAATCGCTTAACAATCGGGTACCCATTCCCTGCTGGGTGAACAGAGGCTACAGTTAAGGATTGGCACCCAGTCAATCCTCCCTGACTAGGTTACAAACCCAGGCCAAGGAGGATTGTTTGGGTGCCAATCCTTAACTGTAGCCTCTGTTCACCCAGCAGTGAATAGGTACCTGATTGTTAAACAATTTGGCTGGTCGTTTTCTGGGGAAAAATTAGAATTAAGGTCTTGCCCAAAATGCTATGAATGCTAGTGGCTTTACAAGAATGTAAGAACTCTCATATATATAAATAAAAAAAAATGTAATTCATCATTAAAAAAAAGGATGTAAAGCAAAAATATCAGGAAGAGTTTTAATAGACATATAGTTGATCAAAGCCTTAAAGGCAAGGCTGTAAACGAGGAATGTGGACTAGTGGAATGTGGGTCTATTGGAATAATTTAGACAACTAACACACATAATTGCTAAACACAACATTTATGGGGCCTTAACTTTAAGGTTAAATCTAAGATTCAGAGAGTAAATATGAGAATGCAGAAATTAATGGATATATGGACAATCTATTATGCAAGACCTCTTTGTGATGCTTAAAAAATACATGGAGTATTTGTCTTTTATAGGTCTACAGGTTTCGCACAAAGGAGGGCTCCTTTGTAAGATTACAGAGCAATTGGTGGACATTCAAAAATCCTTGGACGAAAGAGATTGAGTACATTATATCAAAAAACAGTGTTGTTACGTAAGTATCACCAACTTTTTTTTTACAACTTCAGTCACAGGTGATCCTTTTCAGTGTATCGTACAAACTTCTGTTTGTACAATACACCAACAATATACAGTACCAACAAACTTCTGTTTGTTTGTACAACACTATTCCCTGGTATAATGCAACATTGTCCACAGGTACAGTTTAACACTGACCCACACTTAATATTTCCTCACTTCAAATTCTGGATATAAAATTATATAATGCTCCTGTATAAACAGGATTCTAAATTAAGACATGTTACCGTAATTTTGACCAGCCCGCAAGGGTGGGTGATATCATAGTTAAATTTAACACTTCTTAATTTATCAATATTTTTCTAGTATGCTTATGACAGATACTGAATATCAATCCATCTGTATAACACTACTGTAATATGAAATGGCCTTTCACAATCTTAGCTGAAATTTACATTTTTTTCCAGGTCGGAAGCTGGGATGGTGGAGAGCACCATGGCCAATGAATCTGTTTCACAATCTTACAGCAACTTCAGTGAATATTTGAACTCTCCTGGTAATTGTAATTGAATCGTATAGTATTTATACCTTTAAAGCTTGCCAGTATGGAGCCATCCCATGGTTCTAACAAAATTAATGAGCACGAATTATTAAGTGAAATTTCTCAATTTACCAGTCAGTTTTCATGTTTTGTACAGTACTGTATGACTTTTCCTGCTTTTGTCGATGAAATCAGCCTTTCTGTGCTGTCCCCTCCCCTCTCAATACCTCTTGGATGCATAAGACTTGTACAACAGATTTCTAATTGTACCTTGCAAATGCTTATTTTGGGATGCTCCCCCCTTTCTGGTGGTTTTTCTAATTGGTTTGGGATGATCTCCTATCCCCAGACTCCCTTTGCCTCTATTGACCAGATTCTGCTTCTGGTCTCCAGTATGTGCTGATGACTCACAAGGCTTGGTGGGGTATGTTAGGCTTGACACTTACCAGACAGCAAGCTTTGGGAGCCATTGCGGGGTGATGCAGTACTTTAGTAGGTCACTAGAGGTAGGAAATTACTTTATCCGTGATGATTCCTTTAACAGTACAGTACACGTGCTGTACTGCCATGTTAATTATTAGTTTTTCTCGTCATTTGAATTGTAATTTCAACCTTTTTCTATTTTCTCTCATGGTCTCTGCTTTGTGTATTTTGTATTGTAAAAACTGCTAGTAAATTGCTGTAGTTTATTCAGTTACTCATTTAAAACCAACATAGGCAAATCTGTTTAATTCTTTGAGTTATTGTGTTTGACTTGTCTGATATAATGTTTTGGAAAGGCTGTGCATGCACTGTTGTCATTTCAATGCTAAGAGGTTTATATTTAGTAATTTTGTTTATATTTACCAGATCCAAATCATAATCAAGATACATCACCACTAGGTGGTGCTGGATCTAACAGTAACAGCAGCCGCTTGATGGGAGGTGGTATTCAAGCTGGAAAAATCGGCCGAGTGATTGCCGAAGAAGTTTTAGATAATCAGCGGAAGAATGATTCTACATGCAATAGCCCAGTATCTCCCTTTGAAGGAATTTTGGGATCTGGAGCATCTGATCGATCTTTTGCAGCACTTCTTAGATCTGATATGACAGCACACAGGGTTAGTATGGATATTTGACATGAATACAGTTTTTCAAATTTAAAATTAAATATACAGGTATTTACTGTACTTTACACATATACATACACAGTCAAACGTAAGAAATCCAGATTATATCATTTGGGGCCCGATCCTGATTTGGTAGAAATCCAGGTTCCCGAAATTTGTTCCATTTTTTGGCTATTTACCATCAAATTTTCTAGATTTCTCATATATCAAGGTAAGGTAATGATGACTAGCACCTGGAAGAATATACAGTACAGCAAAGAAAATGGTTTGGGATAAAACGGAGGAAAGGAATGGTGCCGAAGCTCTTAGATTGTCGGGCATGAAACATTCACCTGCAGGAAGCGAGGCAGTTGTTCTACTGATCAGTGCAAATTGTTTGCTTTTTTTGTAGCAAGTGCTACAATATATGTATTTGCATATTTAGACAAATTAACATATAAATAATCATTATTTTGGGGTTAAAATATTTGCCATGTATAATTGTAAAAAAAGTTTTTACTTGCACTTTTGTAGCACAGTGGTAGCAGAATATGGTTATACTGTAGTACTGTACAGTGTGTAAAGTTACACAATGTCACACATTGCAGGAAGGGTGGGAGGAGTTTTAAGGATCTAGGAAGCAGGTGGGAAAGAGAAAGCAGGCAGGAGTTAGGGATTGGGCAGATGAGTGGGAGCGAGAGGTTGGACTGGTGGGTGGAGTGAGGGGATGTAGGGATTGGGTGGGCAGACAGGAGGGCTCGGGTTTACGGGATGAACCAAATGGGTGAGATTTTGAGAGGGCTCAGGTAGGCAGGAAGGATTGGGTGGGCAGTCAGGAGGGCTTGGGTTTACAGGATAGACCACATGGGTGAGACCAGGTGGGCAGGAGGGATTGGGAGTGAGGGATCAGGTAGGTGGGCAGATTGGAGGGACGTAGTGGGTGGGTGGAAGGGCAAAGATAGGCAGGCAGGAGTTGTTAAGTACGGACGTGGGAGTTATCATGCGGGCTGACAGGAGTTATCAGGAAGGAAGACAAGAATTATTGGGCAGGCAGGTGGAAATAAGTAGAATGGATATAAATTATGTTGAAAGTATACAGTGAATGGTGAGTAAGTTAATCCCGGACATTTAAAACCTCCCTTTATATGTACTCTATAATATATATATACACATGTACTGTATTGGTGAAGCTGGTATTGATTTATGTAATGAATTCCAGACAAATGTGAAGAACAATGTTGTGTTAAGCAGCAATACCAGCACCTGCTCTGGGAGTGATACCAGCCGGGGTACACAACTCAGTAATAACCATCACCATCTTCCTGGTATGAATAACAATAATAATCTGACAAATAGCAGTGAAAGAGGTGGGTCATTCAGTCATCACAACAACAACAACAACAACCACAGACAACCTGGTAAGAATGTTATTTTGTTGAGTTTAGTCTTGCTTTATTATCTTTGCAATCCGTCCTTATGTCTGTGTTA
The DNA here is from genome assembly GCF_040958095.1 of Procambarus clarkii. Classification (NCBI taxonomy): domain Eukaryota; kingdom Metazoa; phylum Arthropoda; class Malacostraca; order Decapoda; family Cambaridae; genus Procambarus; species Procambarus clarkii. The sequence continues at coordinate 20,729,668 of NC_091180.1, read as the reverse complement.
TATCTCTATGTACATATAGAGAAGCCTATTTTGATACAAAGCCATTGAGTATTAAACCAAACATGAAATTAAAAAAAATGGTAATCTGAAACTACCAATTTCAAAGAAGGGGGTGGAAATGAAACCAAATAGTTATCTAGGCCTTATCCTAGCATAACCCAGGCATAATATAACTTAAATTTTTTTTAACTTATTATTTAACCTAACTTATTCCTAGGTTGGATTAGGCCTTCATTAGGTTAGGTTTAGTTCTTATTCATTTTTTCCATAAAATTTTACAATTAGATTTTTCTTTATATAGGTTTATTTCTGATTTGGCTCCATCAGTTGTTCCCCAATATTACAATCTGGTAATGTCGAAGCCTCGGGAAACACTCACATTAGTGACTTTGCCTAAGTTGCTCATTCCTCTCATTGGGAGGTGGTGGTGAACTTTTTTCTTGCATGCCGGTGGGCTGTGCTTGCCCAGGCTTTAGATTCGGCTTGGTTCCTCGTCTCTTCCTTTTTGTCCCTCCTTTTTCCTGAGGTTGCTGTCGCTTTGGTGACCTCGATGGAAGCTGTTATTTTACCAGTCCTTCATTCACGTTCTCTTGCAAAGAAGCTCTGTCCCCTGCTGTTTAGAGTCTTTTTCCATGCCAGTTCATCGTTCAGGCAAGCTCACATTATATTTAATTGTTAGTAGATTAGGGGTGAATAGATGTTAGTGAGCAATGCTTAGGAGGAAGAATAGTGGAGGAATGTGTTCCAAAAGGAACATGGTAACACATGCATGTTCCAAAAGGAATATGCATGGTAAGTTTAAATTTTTATGGTTTGAGATGTGAATTAGATCATGCTATTTTGCAGCAGTTAATCATATTGCATATACAGTACTGCACTGTATAGATAATTAAAATAAAAATTATGTATGAAGTGTTCATATATTTTCAGTATCTAATGAAGGTGACCTGATGGATGTGGTGAGTGGCCGTGACCTGGAAACCGACGGAACTAGCGACTCCGATGAAGCGGCAATGGCTGTCATTATGAGCCTTTTGGAAGCTGATGCTGGACTTGGTGGCCCAGTGGATTTCTCTCACCTTCCTTGGCCACTTCCCTGAGAATAAGTCAGTCAGTCCCCCATTGGTGGAGTACAAATTTGTCACTCACATTTAGTTGCCAAACTGTGACAAAATTTTTATTTATATTATAAACACACTTTTTAAAGAAATGCAAATTTCTATGTTAAGCAAGTCGGATTAAATTTTTTAAAGATTAAAGCAATACTGGTGAACTGTATGGGTCTCGAACCACAGACCCCATGCGTGTGGGGCCGTAACACTATCAACAAATTCAAGACCCATACAGTCCAGGTGATTGGAATGTTTATTTCCATGGAAGTGTGGTTGGCAATTTATACTGGTGGCACAATTCGTGAGGGGGACTCCCACTTGCTAAGTTCACCACTGCTGTATTTGTCAACTGTAGTATGTGGTGGTGTGCTCTTTGAATACTGGCTAATTAATATTATAGCCTAACAGAATGTAACCTGTGCATTCTTATTGAAAATTTTTACAAAATATTTTCCCTTTATGGAAACAGATTATATATACAACATCTAGTGATATCTGCAGGTTTTGTGGCAGCATAGGTCAGCCACATAGCACTGAGTCATGTAAACGTCTTGTAGCACCCCACAGAGCTATGTGGCTGTACAGACATAAAAGTAGCACTGTTCTTATCACAGGGAAAGACAAACTGGGCTTGTATGGCACATCCCGATGCAGACGGGAGACTTAGGATGCCATCCGTAAGAGTGGACTGGCTGATGTTAGGGACCCCCTGTACTGAACAGTATATTAAATGTCCAAATAGATTATTGTGTAAGTAGTAATGATGATGATTGAAAGTGTTTGAAGAAAGTTTTAATGTACAGTAGTTTATTTTGCTTTAGAGGCAAGAAAGGCTGAACATATAAATAAATACTGATTTTTAAATGCTCATAATGCAGTGCTTTAGGGATTTGAATGTACCTGTATTTAAAAAACAAAAACCCATTTCCTTACTGCATGGAACTTGCTACTTTCAATGATTCAGGTTTTATATCTAATATGTATAAAATATAATAGTAATATTATACAGTGGTACCTCGGAATACGAGCGTCTCCGTTTATGAGTTTTTCGGAATACGAGCAGTATTTCCTCGGAAAATTTGAATCGGAATACGAGGGTTACATCGGAATCCGAGTTTGTTGATACACGTACAGGCCGACCTAGCGCGTGGTGGCATGGCGATCGGCGCTCAGTTTACCAGTGCCTCGCGCCTAGTGATTATCCTGCCTGAATTCTTCTCTAGTATTTTCAGTGTTTTGTTGGATTTTTGGTCATTTGACCATAAAAGGTGTCATTATATATCTCACCATGGGTCCCAAGAAAGCCAGTGGTAAGGTTCAAGCCAAGAAATCGCATGTGAGGATGACAATAGAGGAAAAGAAAGAGATCATTCAGAAGGAGGCAAATGATACACGTGTTGTTGAACTTTGTAGGCAGTACAACAAATGCACGTCAACGATATGCACTATACTTGCCAAGAAAAAGGACATTATGAGTGCTAACGTGGCAAAAGACATAAGAACAATCACGAAACAAAGACCACAAATATTTGAGGATGTTGAAAAGAAGAAGTGGTGTCAGATGTGGGAAGACATGCAAACTTTTATTGAAATGACTCACCCAGAGAAAGCTGTAGTAGGCCGTTGCATTAATCTTTTCAATGACAATGTGATGCCTCACTACAAAGACATCTTGCGAAGAAGGGAAAAACAATCTTCCATGGACATATTTGTTGTGAAAAAATCGAGCAGTGATCCACAACCAGGACCTAGTGGTATGCAGGCAAAACGTGCCAGAGAGGTCCTCACTGCCTGATGTTATAATGAAAGGGGACTCCCTTACAAACAGTAACACCTCACCTCCTCTCCCCTCCTCACCATCTTCCATACGCCAACAGGAGTCATCAGCAAGGGTAAGTAATAACTTGAACATAGTTTTGTAGTGTAGATTTAGATGAATTAGGTATACAATTTAGTTTGAAGTGAGGTTTTTGGGTAGTCAGGAACGGATTAATTCATTTCCCATTATTTCTTATGGGGAAATTAGCTTTGGATTACGAGTTTTCGGAATACGAGCTGTCTCCAGGAACGGATTAAACTCTTAAACCGAGGTACCACTGTACATCTTTTAAGTAAACAGATAATTCTGTTTTTCATGTAATTAATTTATTAATATTCATATTTTAATTACAGTATCAGCATCATATTTAAAATAAAAAAGGGGGCATACAGCAGCAAAAATCATAAGGATATCAAATAATATTTAGATTCAAGAAACATGTTCATGGCTCCATAACTTAAGTAACTTACAGAATTTATTTTTAGCAGAAATATTTAACATAAATTTTTATCGGTAACATTTAGAATTTCTTTTTAACGTGCGCTATAAATATATTTTGTGTGCATGAAAATAAAATAGAATTTGACTCTTTTTAAACTCAATTTTGTGGAATAGTAAAAAATAGTAAAATATGAATAGAGGAATTGTTTGAATAAGTTTTATTTTTGTTTAACTTTAATTGTACTAAAATAAGTAGTAACTCTGTAAGTAATATTCTACCTCATTTGTAATGTAATTTTGAAATCTAAGGACTTGAAACAGGAAAGTGTTGCAGTATACTAATCAGTTCAAACTAAAACAAGTTCCTTTTACTGTCATGCCTCACAGTAATTAATTTAACAATACACTTTTACATCTTGTACACTGTATTTAACATTTCTCATTCTTTACTTGCCACTTTGGTTAAAGTTCTGACTGTCTGAAATAAAGCATGTCTTAGTGTCTTCAACATAAACACAGTACTAAATAAAACAGGAAAGATTGTAAATGTACTCAAAACCAGCATGGAATTGGCACAGTTTTATACATAATGTACTGTACCTGAATATCAATATCATTTTGTTATAAAGCCGTTTTACATTGAACCTTATGGTGTTAAATGATAACCCTCCATTTGGCAAAGATAATGACAATACTTACACTTGTAATGCCAACTGGGCGAATGAATATTTGAGCAATGCGATAAAATGGCTCAAAATCTCAAGGTAATAGTCTTTTTCAACACGAGATCATGAATTAGGAGAAGCCCATAAATACAGAATCTGTAGCGATTAGTGATTGTAGGAAGATAATGCCAACACACAATGATGCAGCAACAATTGGGCCAATACCCATTACCTTCCACGGGTCATATGCACACACTGAAATAAGGGTAAATACAGTACAGTACTAACATTATTCGCACATTAATAATTATTTGCTTTCTCGAAGCCGAACAATTTGTTGACGTTAAACTTTATGTTGATTCTTTCTGAACCCCTCTTGAAGGTTTAACCTGAAGCTAGTTCTTAATTTTTTTGCAAATGAACAGACTGGTTTCAGATTTACTATGTTCTCTGAAAGCTATCTTAAAAAAAAGTTTTAGTACTCGTTGTACTATTTTATTGCCAATTTAATCTCAGGATTAAGCAGTTAACAGGAAAGCCTTAGCTATATCTGGTACAGAATATGAATACTCTACTGTATGTTAATTGTTGTATGCTTTTTACCAGTATAGTAAATATCATGCACATGTGTGTGTAATTACCTAAGTGTAGTTGCAGGATGAGAGCTATGCTCGTGGTGTCCCGTTCTCCCAGTACTGTGTCGAATAACACTTTGAAACAACTCACGGTTTTGGCCTCCACCACCTTCTCACTTAGTCTGTTTCAACCGTCTACCACTCTGTTTGCAAAAGAAAATTTAATAATATTTTTTTCAGTTCCTCTGTTTCCTTAGCTTGAATCTGTGCCCTGTTGTTCGTGAATTTGCTGGTTAGAGGAATTCCTCTTTGTCAATTTGGTCTATTCCTGTTAGTATTTTGTAAGTGGTGATCATATGAGCTCTTTTTCTTCTATCTTCCAGTTTTGGCATGTTTAATGCCTCTAGTCTCTCCTCGTAACTCTTGTTTTTCAGTTCCAGAAGCCATTTTGTAGCTTGCCAATGCACCTTTTGCAGTTTCTTAATGTGCTTTTTGAAATTTGGGCACCATACTAATGCTGCATATTCCAATTTTGGTCTCTCAAAAGTCATGAACAGTTTCTTTAGTATTTTACCATCCATATAATTAAAAGCAAGTCTGAAGTTGGAAAGCGATACAATATACTCATCTCACAATGTTCTTTGTCTTCCTTTGGCAACAGCTTACCATCCAAAACCACCCCTAGGTCTTGTTCTTTATTACAGTTCTGTAATTCCTTTCCACATAATTTGTAAGTAGTGTGTGGTCTATTTTCTCCGGTTCCACATTCCATAACATGGCATTTATTCACACTGAATTCCATTTGCCACTTGATGCTCCAAGCACTTATTTTATCTAGATCAATTTAAAGTGTGCGTGTATATATATACTGTATTAACCTATATATCTAATATTTATTTAACGAACATGAAGATATCTAACAGACAGTGTCACTGTTGTGTACAGGGATAAGGCCCGTAGTTTGACAATTTAAGTTGCTGAAGAAGGAAAAGTTGCGAGTACAGTATAGGCTTTTAACGCCACCTGTAAGCAATGGCACTTTGTCCAGTGTAATTGCCTCATAAAATTAAAGTATATTCAGTATACGTTTGTATGTATTTATGTCATGGCTGTGTTAGCTTATACTGTTCTATATGTGATATTATGTATATAATAAAACAAATTCCCAGGGAACAAAAAAAATAATAAGATACCATATATCAGAGACATCTGTTGACTTCTCTATGAGGATTTCTGGATACTAATTTAATCTAACAGTCCAGAGGTATCTCTATTTCAAAGTTGCCTTTATAAGTCATCTTACAGTACAATAAAGCCTTGTTACTCAATATGATCCTTATTGTGATTTAAAAAGTAAAAGTAAATACCATACTAATTTATTTGTTCACAATTATTGCAGTTGCATTCATATTTAATTGGAATCAACAAGTCTGATGTATGGAGGTTTCAGCTGATTTACTTCCATTGTTTAAGTAAGTGTAGCAATGCCTTTGCTTGTAGATGTTATAATATTTATTACTGTAAGACAAAGATAAGCCATTTCCATGCTATTTTAACAACTGTTATTACCTCATTTACTTAGAGAAATTATATAAGAGTCTCGCTTTTTCGTAAGCTTGAAAATAATATTTATTTATTTATATGAACAAGTTGTAGGGAAGAGTACAAATGTTTTTTTCAGAGCCATTATTTTATTGATAATATAAAAGAAAGAATAGTTTAGTACATAAATGTTGTATGGGGCATTAACATGTCCCCAGTATACTAACGTTAAGGTGAAGCTAAAGCACTCGTCCTAATTGAGATGTAATAGTTGTATGTTATGATTTGTCATTCCATCATATTTTATATATTTGTTAATCTTATTTCCTTGTTAATGTATACTGTGTGTTCATTTAAAGCAAAATTTCTTGTAAGATTGAGTAATTACCTTATTTCTTGTAAGGTAATTACCTGATTGAGATGAAACATTATCTTACCACTCTAGTCTGATATTCTGCCATATTATGTTAAGAGTGTATCTTCTGATTCTTTTATTTATATACAAAGTATGATGAAGTAAGGTGACTGCATGAAATTCCATAAATATTTCAGGATTAAATGTAAGTTGTTTCCTAAGTTTTCAGTGTATTATTCCCAGCTCATTGTTCTTTACTGGGTGGAACCTCTCGGTAGCTTCCTGGACTCAACTCTGGATCCACCCAGCCTTAGCCCAACACACCAGTATTCTGAGACCCATACATTGTCTACTGGAAGCTATGACCAGACACTGGCTCACTCAATGAGGCATGGGGGTGCAGGGAATAAGTCAAGCAGTAAACTGGGAAAACCATCAGAAAGCTTATGTACAAAAAAAAAATTGCTTATAGGAAATATGGCCCCCTAAGGTAAACAAGGGAGATGATCATTGCCACATGCTAATTACCTTAATCCTGATGTGCCCGACCACCGCTCAGATCACCTGAGGTTTCAATCATCCTGATATCTCTCTTCAACCTGGGACACTGACCTGATATCAGTAGCTTCTGGTGGGTGCTAAATATGCTGCTTCCTTTCAGCGAAGTGGTGTTAGCTTTTCCTGGAACAGAAATTTGGCTTAACGTTTCCTCAACACAGGTTGCCTATCCATATCTCGTTCCATTCTCCAAAAATTGTGTACCCAACATAAAGCCCATTAAGTTCCAGCCAAAACATCCTTCAATCTGGCCAGTCACATATTGTCTGTGTCAGGCACACTCGAGCCTCATTAATTTTCTTCCTTTATTGTGTCTCGGATTACTTGAATCTGTCAAATGAGGCAAAACATTCTTTCACCATTTACCTCACATTCTGGTCGTGGCTGCCAGTATTCAACAGTATTGGCTCAAAAATTTCCGGTGTTAAGCAAAGGTTTGGTGGATCCAGAGTAAACTCGTGAAGCTGCTAGGGAGGCCCCGCCAGAAAAAAAACTTTCGTTACATTTAATGTTTGATTTTTGAAGAGGCTGCTTTCCTCTATACAATGTTTATAGAACACACACAATATATATCTTACATGTCAACTCTTGGCTTTGTCTGAGTATTCATGTTGGCATCAATGTTGAGCTTATTACAAGTCTTTCAAACTTTAAAAATGTTGTATGTAGTGTAAAATATTGTAGAAATATACAATTTGTTAAAGTGACTTGACCATTAAGGAAGTTACAGGGAGTCAGATGCTTCAACAATGTTAGGTTATTTGGCAAAAATATACAAATACTATACTGTATTGACCAGTTGCTAAAGTATGCTGATATCCAAATGAGCCTACTAAGGTTGAAAGAGTATTCAGCAACTTTTTGTCAATGTAAATTATAGTAGTAATGTAAGTTTATTGTATTTTTGCTTTTGTAACATACGCTATTATGGATTTGTAGGCATTTTATAGCATAGAAATGCTGATGTAGCTTTAAATAATTTTGACCATTACTTGTAAAGAAAACTTGTATGGTACATGAAACATGCTGTCTGTGGACCCTTAATATCTCTAAAATACAGCAAAGTACAGTATGCTGGAGACTCAAACATCTGAAATAAGGTGTTATTGTTTCTTTACACCTGATGCCTCTGTTCACCTAGCAGTAAATTGGTATGTAGGATGTAGTTGACTGTTGTGGGTTGCATCCTTAAGAATGGCCTGTAGTTGGCAAGGAAAACCTTGATACTTAAGCCGAACAGTAGTCAACCATCTCATGAATATTGTAAATTATTTTCAAATTCTGCATTATTTATTCTTGCTTTAGCTAGCTCCTGTAACAACAATTACTAACTGGTTGTAATGAGCTCCTACAATAACTGATTTTAACAAGCTCCTGTAACTGGTAGGTTATGGTTAGCTTCTACAACAACTTGCTGATTGTAACAAGCTCCTGTAATTGGTTCTCCAACCACTTGGGCTGGACGGAGCATCTTTACAGCGGAGCTTTATGCTATTCTCTATGCTCTTCGTCTCCTGCTTTCTCGTTGTCAGTCTTCCTTTGTGGTTGTTGTTGACTCTCGTAGTGCCCTCATGGCTCTTGGGTCCTTTAATCCGGTTCATCCAGTAGTTGTCGAGATCCAGCATTGGCTGTTTCTTGTTCACAGTAAGTTTAAGTCGGTTGAGTTTTGTTGGGTTCCCAGCCATATTGGTGTGTCTTTAAATGAGCGTGCGGATGCTGCCGCCAAGGAAGCTGTCCGCTCTTGACCCGTCTCTCGTAAAGGTATTTCATATTCCGACTTTTACCCGGTTATCCATTCCTCCATCCTTACCCGTTGGCAGGCTTCTTGGTCGTCTGTTACTGGTAACAAACTCCGTACTCTTAAATGTTGTGTTTCCTCGTGGCCATCCTCCTACCACCGTAACCGGCGGTGGGAAACTGCTCTGGCGAGGTTGCGTATTGGCCATACTCGCTTAACCCATGGTCACTTGATGGAGCGCCGCCCTGCTCCTTATTGTCCTAATTGCATTGTCCCTCTTACGGTCGTGCATGTCCTTCTTGAATGTCCTGACTTCCGGGACGAGCGTGTGTCTTGCTTTCCGACCGCCCCTCGCGGTCACTTGTCCCTCAATAGAATTCTTGGTGACTCGGATACTTTTGATATCGTTCGCCTTATGCGTTTTTGTTCTCGTATTGGCATCATTGGTGATATTTAGCGCCCTCTGATTATTCCGCACATTTGATGGTGCTACATAGCCTTCCCGGTTTGGTGCCTTCTTTTGATAATTACTTACTTGGACTGGACGGTAGAGCAATGGTCTTGCTTCATGCAGGTCGGCATTCAATCCTCGACCGTCCAAGTGGTTGGGCATCTTATCTTCCCCCCCCCCCCCTGTCCCATTCCAAATCTTTATCCCGACCCCATTCCAAGTGCTATATAGTTTTAATGACTTGGTGCTTTCTCCTGATAGTGCCCTTCCCTTCCTATAACTGGTAGAGCATTGCTCCCACAACTGCTAGCTGGTGGTTACAAGCTCCTACAACCGGTAGGTTAACATTAGCTCCTGCAACACTTAACTAGCTGGTTTCAACCAGTTTTACAACTGATAGGTTATAGTTAGATCCTATGATAACTAGTTGGTTATAACTAGCTCCTACAACTGGTAGGCTATAGTTAGCCCTTACAAAAACTGATAGCAACTAACTATTGAAACAACTGATAGGTTGTTACCTTCTGCGAAAGATCTTGTTCTGAATAATTGTTATTTATTCTTTGAATATATTTTAATGAAATTTTCCATAGGAAATAGTTGCCATTGTCAATTTAGTTATAGAATAATTTATTTTATTGCTCAATATATTTAATCATGTACAGTAATTACAGTGCTGGCAAAATTACAGTACTACTGACATGGTGCATAATATTTTCAAATACAGTATATATATATAATAATTATAATTAAAATTACTAAAAACTCTAAATGACCCGACAAGAATTCAAACCCATGACGTCCAGGATCACCCCCCTAAACATACAATTTACCATGTCCACCGTACCATTGATTGTCTAATACAATGACGATCAATGGTGCGGTGATCCTGGATGTCGTGGGTTCGAATCCTGGTCTGTGTGTATGCCTCAATAATTTTTAGCATTTTTCATGTATGACATAATTATTGCTTATAGCTAACTCATCAGATAGATAACAGTAATTGTATAAGAAATAACTGTGATTTGAAGAAATAATTAATAATGATAATAATAAAAGTGATGGTTACATTAATGTTTAGGATTATAGTGAACTAAGAACTCGTAGATAAGTACATTTTCTTAAGGAATTGAAGAGTGCCTAAGACCCAAATGCTTTTAAAATGATAAGTTATAGAATCTGCCAACTTCACCATGCATACATTAATTTAATTATATTGTTCAGCATATACCAAGTAAAAAATTATGGCTCTAGTTGTTGTAGCAAGACTTGATATATAACTTGACAGTTCTTGATCATGAATTGTTATTAAACTAAATTATTTAATTTCCAGTGGTGTAGCACAATGTTTAGGCCTAATGAGGTGCCGCACGAATTTTAATTAGGCCAAGGTCAATTTTTTTTATTTAACTTTTTATTGAAACGATGTTTTCACATTGTGTATTTTATCCTGCCTTGTATTTTAAAGATTGTGTACTAAAATCTATTAAGAAATTAGGTATGTTATAAACAGAACAACACATGTTATCCATAAATTATACAACTAGATCATATATAAATTTAGAATTCAAATTGAATTAATTGTTTTAGTATCCTTAATATTCATATTGTAAATGCCTTGGCTGATTACAGGCTAACAGCCTGGACAAGGCGAGGAGACATATAAATACCATCATGCAGTTTGGTGTTGCTTCTGCCATCCCCTTCTGAATGATGGAGCAGTGTGACACAAATGTCAGTTGTGCAATTACAAGCATGTCTATTTGGATCATGAAATCAATCCATATTTGATTACCAGCCATTTGGATGAACGGGTATTTAGGCAAGAGCACAATGGTGAAGGGGATCTTGGCACTAACGTGGGCACGGCAAACTGCAATTTGGCTGATGAAGCGGCACCATGCTGTTATTAAATAACATCATGCTGGGTTTGTTTGTTTTTCACTTGTATGATCGATGAGGAGCACTAACGTTTACACTTGGTGTTTCTCAGGAGCTTGCTTTGATGATGAGGAACATCCACACAGGCAGCTTGCATGGGCACACGAGACAGCAAACAATGCAGGCGGGACGGCTGGGAAGAAGCACACTCACGAGGTATGTTAAGACCGTGTAACTTTAGTTATAATGCTCTACAGAAGTCTAAGTTGGAGGTAGTGGAAGTGGCATTGAACTAGCGGCTAATAATTTGCTGGTTAAAACGGCAATCTGTCCTTAGGCAAAGCTCGTTAAAGCAGCGGCCAGACGCATTCATCAATATGAACATACTATGTGTTGTAAAATCTTTGTTCTCATATGTAAATTAATATTATGTATAAAAAATTCTGTTAGGTTGTGTGTTTAGATTCTGTTGGCGATTATTAGAATTTGAAGTACGTGGATGAAGCATTTATAGAACTGTGGTTCGAACAGAGGACGTGAGCAAAGCACTTGTTCCGGAAGTGTTTGGACATCATCAGTTGTGAGTAGTGTGTAAACCACTTTTCATTCATTAACATGGGGTTTGGCGGCTGGATTAACGAGCTTGGATCTTTGTATGCGAGGACGCAACCCGTCCTTGACTCAAGTCCATTACATCCAGCGGTCAACCCCACAGACGCATTCACAAATTTTTACATGGTGCTCATTCAAAACAGCGAACTTTCTGAAATATAAATTAATATTATAATATATTAGCATATTGTGCATATATAGGCATAGGTTAGGTGTTTAATTAGGTTCTGTTGGCGATTATTTGTAGTACGTGGGTGAAGCATTTATGTTGTGGTTCAAACAAAATTCGTCAGTGAAACACTTGTTCCGGAACTGTTTGAACATCATCAGTTGCGAGTCGTGTGTAAACTGTTTTTCATTCATAAACGGGGTTTGGCTGGTGCATGGAATCACTTTTCAACCCTCCTCGACTCAAGTCCATTACATTCAGCGGTCAACCCCACAGACGCATTCATAAATTTTAACATGCTGTTTATTCAAAACGGGAATTTTCTCAATATATTATAATATTAATTTATACTTATCATATTGTGTATATATAGGCATAGGATAGGTTAGGTTAGGTGTTTAGGTTCTGTTGGCGATTATTTGTATTTGTAGTACGTGGGTGAAGCATTTATAGCGCTGTGATTCGAACAAAATTCGTCAGTGAAGCACTTGTTCTGGATATGTTCGAACGTCAGCAGTTGAGTCGTGTGTAAACCGCTTTTCATTCATAAACAGGGGGTTTAGGCAGGTGCATGGAATCACTTTTAGATCTTTGTTTGGAGGACGGGCTAAGTTGCGACGTGACCCAATGTTCATGGCTTGTGAACCTCGCCAACTACATTATTTTTACCGTGGTATCATAGTGACACCTTGCATGGGCACTATGCATGAAGGGTAAGTGCTGAAACGCTACATGAACTGTACACTTTTTGACTGGTTAGTGTTAGATTAGTTGCTCTTAGTTTGTATTATAGTGTACTGCTGTCTCAATAATACTTGGTTTGTGTCTAGTATGTGTACACATGGGTTGCGTCTATTACATCAAAACCTGTAAAGGGGGCCTTTAAATACTTTGTTTACAAGCAAATGCAATAACACAACATGCAACAACAATAATCCGTAATAAAAGAGCACCAACAACAAAGGCAATTCTCATGTTTTCAAACTTAGATAATTAAGTTAATGTTCCACACGTTGATTATACTCGAGTGATGCTTGGAGGCAAGTTTAATTACTCTGAAGAAAGCATTTACGTTAATGTGCTGAAGCTGAAAATTATTCCCAGGAACACAACCTTTTTAATGAATGTGAATTTTAAATGAGACCGAGTAATTCACTCATCTTTTTTAATGGTAGATCCCTTTATTACTAAAATTTTAATATTCATATATTTACCTTTTCTTTTTTTTTCGTTGAATACAGAGTAATACACTGCAGGATTGCAGCCTCATCATATCTCTGCCTCTTAAGATAAATTGTACAAATGAAGAACAAGAACATAACATGAACGGCATAGATCGTCTATTTATACCCAACCGTAATTGACAGTGCTATAAATGTTTCTATATGTAAAATATATTTTTAAGCGTACAGTATCATGCTTACACATTTCTTGCCTGCTTCCGTAATGTATCATTTATCGACTGGATGAGCAATGGGTTTATCGCATGTATTCGCATGTGGGTCAAACCGAAGTGACTCGTGCCAATTCCCGGAAGCTAAAGCCTCTAGTTTACGTTTGATATAGGTCACTAGACCATTAGATTCCCTAATTGTCGATATACTGATGCGTGCACACACACACACACACACTCAAACGCATGCTGTTTGTTGAAAATAGGTCACCCCTCAAGAAAAGGGAAACATGTTTTGGGGGTTTCACAGTGCTTCTGGAAGGAGTTTCCTCTTCCTATGTGGTGCACGTAGTTCATTATGGCCCGAGTCCGCTAGGCTGACACTATACTGCTGCTTGATTGTTGTGCTCGCACAAGTAGGTCAAACTTTTTTTGTTTTACTCTCGGTGCACGTGTAGCAAATCCTTTAAACCTTAATTTTACATTAGTAACTTATTCTCATATTTTTTGAGGATTTTTTGTCTTTGGGGTAAATCGACCGCTGAAATATTCCAAAACGGCGTGCCGTTGGAAACGCCCAATTTTTTGTTTATTTTTTATTATGATTTTATCACGCCAAATCACCCATACCTGTGTATAGATATTGTGTCCACAAAATTACTGGTCATATTTTGTGGTCGAAAACACAAATACACGTTTCTATTTTGTATGTTTTTAATGTAATTATTTACAACCTATTTTCGTATCATATCTGCTGTTGAAATTATGAATGGAATTCGCGTCTTCAATTTGTTCGTTTAGTTCATTTCATTTCCCTACTGCTCTTGCGCTAACCAAAAGTAAATTCTAATATCTCTGTTACTCGTATATGGGCGGAAACGTCGCTGAATTTCCCTTTCTGTTCATATGTGTATAGTTTGTGTTATTAATGTTCAGCTGCGTTATTGCGGTTTATTCTCAGCATTTTATATTTATATTGTTACCTGTAACAGTCATATGCTTACATAAACATGCAATTTTTAAAATACAATAACGTCTATCTTTATCTAGAAACATTGTCCATTATATAATTTTAGATATTAAAAGCTAACAAACATAAAAGATACTGATTATGTTAGATAATGTGAATTATAATAATAAAATTATAATTATGAAAATTAGCAAGACTTAGTATTAAGCACAAGTTATAGAGTACATTAGGATAAGATGATATGACCCTGATAGATAATGTATCTGAACATAAAACTGTCATAACAATATTATCTAACACTGTTCAATGTGAGGTGGAAGCCCTGTCTGGATTTGTTCTTGTTTTATTAAAATTTTATTTTTTGCTTAATGTTAAAATTCAAGACACGAGTCCTATTTTCTACATCATTCCCATAAAATAATTAATGCTCTACGCCCAAATTCGTCGTTTCTCTTATAAATATACTGCCAAGAGAGAGAGAGAGAGAGAACGATGGAAGGTTTATTCCTTAATACTACGAATTCTGCCCTTTGTTGCCTCCAATTCTTCCCTCACTAGATACACCAGACCTGGCCAGAAAGATTGAATAATAGGACGACAAATTCCATCCATCAAAGCCTGCGTCACTCCTCATGTAGTGAGCTACCCGATGGAATCCGTCTGAGGCTACTCCAGACGAGGTTGTTGTTGTTGTTATAGATTCAGCTACTCGGAATAAGTAGCAAGTATCCAAGTAGCTACTTTCCTACAAGTTCCAAGTAGTACGGACTATGGTGAACCCGTAACTTACCTGGCACATAAGCTGGGGCGAACAGGAAGAATTCCCAGGCGAGGTGTTTGTCCCTTCTTACCCAGTGTCCGGGGTGCCTAGTGTCTGTGGACATATTTTAGAGAGGTACGAGATACGTTCGACTCCAGACGCGGTCAGTTGACATCACTGGGACCCGGGGAGGATTTACTCAATCCTTAACTGTAGCCTCTGTTTACCTCAACAGTAAAATGGTGTTAAACAATTTGGCTGGTCGTATTCTGGGGAACATGAGAATTGCCCAAAACGCTACGCGTGCTAGTGGCCGTACAGGAATTTAAGAACTCTTGTAAATATATATAAATTAAAAAAATATATATTCTCTCTCTCTCTCACTCTCACTCTCACTCTCAGCATTATATATATATAATGCTGTATTTGTTAGCATTATACATATTTAATATGATATAAATAGAAATATCAAAATACAACATTTGTGCAAAGATATTGTAGACATTATTCTGTAGAAGCAGGAGGCACTGATAATAGGTTCTGATAATAACCATATACATCGTGAATAATGTGTCAGCACTGCCTTAGCTAGTGACCTATATGTTGGAGACCCCACTTCAGGCGATGTTACTAAATCAACATAACGCGACGCGCATACAAGCCTATCCCCCCTTCCCTTCCCCTTGGGGGTGTTTCAACGTAGTGTAAATATTACACAAGTCGTGTGTTATCATATATATGATAACTGTGGTTATCATATAGCGGTCACTGAGTAGCCGATATTGTTAACATTAGTTACAATGAACAAATCCACAAGGGCCGGGATGATCCCAGACGCGCCTTAAATGTGTGTATTAGTTGTAATGGTAATTTAACGGCCATGGTTATATTAAATAACCATTTTGGTATTAATGAACTCTGAAATTATGTGCAAGTAGGTAGATCGAAATTTAATTTTTAAGCCCAGAGGGCGTCAGTAAATGAGGTATTAACACTTGTTGATAAATGAATTACCCGGCGAGTCAGTTTAGGTTCTTATGACGTCTTCTGCCTCGTTTGGACATTTGTCATTTCAGCGTAATTATTTGGTAGCCTATTTGGAAACTCGGTTTCCAAATAGGCCACATCGTGTCAGCAAGGTGGACAGCCCGTCCATTAGTATGTACATCTCTTATGCCACGGCCACATCCACCTTTACTAAAATGTAAAGGGTATGACGCGTACCAGATTAACGATGGCACTGGCCTCTAGGCACCTCCATGTTACATGCACGACAGTGTTAGCCGCATGGAAGGCTTGATCAAGAGCTCCTGCTGGTGCATGACCTGCAACCGATTGTGAAGTGCACAGAGGAGCCGTAGTATCATAGGCTTGACATGACCGTCAACCACGCCGCGATCAATGAATTTGAGTCACACCGGGGAAAATTCTGAAGTACTGTAGTTCTCAAATCTGAGGATAATTAATGTGAACCATAGCATTATTTGGCAATATATATAATATATATATATATATATATATATATATATATATATATATATATATATATATATATATCGTACCTAATAGCCAGAACGCACTTCTCAGCCTACTATGCAAGGCCCGATTTGCCTAATAAGCCAAGTTTTCATGAATTAATGTTTTTTCGACTACCTAATCTACCTAACCTAACCTACCTTTTTCGGCAACCTAACCCAACCTAACCTATAAAGATAGGTTAGGTAGGGTTGGTTAGGTTCGGTCATATATCTATGTTAATTTTAACTACAATAAAACAAAATTGACCTCATACATAATGAAATGGGTAGCTTTATCATTTCATAAGAAAAAAAATAGAGAAAATATATTGATTCAG